>NC_056743.1:1251536195-1251686195 GCF_019279795.1 Protopterus annectens
GAGGGTCATGTGTGGCAGCTGCATGATGGAAGGTTTAGAACAGACCTGAGGAAATACTACAATAATAAATATAATATATAAAAATAATGTATAAATTTAAATAATATATAAAAATAATGCTAGGTATTGAGAAATGCATTTCCTGAGGCAGTGTTGCAGTGGAACTAAGCAGAAAAGTTCAAGGGTGCCTGCAATCAATCATGTCAATGGTGGGCAAGGGAAGGGGCAGCAGCTACCATGTGATGCCCCAATACTGGCCCAGTAATCAAGGAGCCTCAATCCTCACCACTGGCAACAGTGGGGGATGTACACACTGGGAGGATGACAAGTGCACACACAGTAAAGTGCAATTTCCCTTAAGAGCACACAGAGACCACAGTCAGTCTGGGGCTGGTTACTCCCTCTTTCTCCAGATCCCCAGTAAGACTCCCCACTGGCACAGCTATAAAGTTGAGATCTCAGCTGAGTGACCAAGCCAAGACCCTCCAGCCCTCTCTCCGTCTAACCAGTGCTTCATGTCCCTGCGCAAGTAGCTGACACACACACACACACACACACACACACACACACACACACACACACACACACACACACACACACACACACACACACACACTTAAAGGTTTGATTTATACACACAGACACCAGTTACTCCTTATCCATTATTTTAAGGGTCTCCAATCTTACTGTGTAATGTTACTATTAATCCAAATGGTAGTTTGACCAAGTGCAGGCTATTAGGAGTGGCCTGCACACTGTCATCAAGTAGATATGCAAGTGCTCTAAGAGCTTAAATATCTCAACAGACCAGCCACAATTGCAAGGTTTAAATACATTTAATAATAAATAATAAAAGAACAAGACAATGCTAAATGTTTATTCACAGTGACTTCAATGTTCAAAAATAATATTGCAGGACAGTCTCAAATAAATTCTGAAAACATTGAAACTAATCTTTACTAAAAGAAGTTACCGTACCCTACTAAACTTACTTACAGAGCCAGGCAAGGTAGATGTGGTTAGTGAGTTTTCCCAGCTGATGCTGCCAGGTAAAGACAAAATACAAAATGCCCTGTCTCTCTCTCAGAGAGTTCTTAAATTAATATCTCAAATGTTGCTGCTGGGATACTTGCAGGATGACATCTCTTTTGTCATCTGACCCTCTCAGTTGAAAACCCCCATTGTTAGAAACTGCCAGCATTTAGCATCTCCCTGTCAAAAATACATATCTCTCAGATCTTGGCAGCTTCTGGAAAACATGAACTAGTAAAACACATAGAAGACAATGCAGAAGGCTCTCTAGTTTTAGACAGTCTGTCTCCTTGCTGCATTGAAACCAGCTCTGTTATTACATGGTTATAAAACTGTTTAATTTCAACTATTTTCCTGAAGTTTTGCAAGTTAACCTTCTATGTTCCATTTTCCACTATTAAAATTATATACATTTACACAGCTGCAGTAGTGTATATACATTTCTGTTCTCTTCCCGTCGGGTACACTGTGGATACATCTTTTAAGCTCAGTACCGTACAAACCCTGTTCAACACACACTTCTGTACCAGCAGTTTAATATAAACATAACATACAGTTCTAATACATTTGTAAGACAAGCATATGAATCATGTTGACATTCACAAATGACACACAACCATTTACAAAATTCCAGACATCTGTCTGGCATTATCAAACAAAATTCCGGATAGCTGGGTTGGCAATATTTCCTTTTGTGACAAACACGTCCATCATAGTGTGCGTGTGTGATATGTTATACTGCAGGAGACATTATGTAGGCTCTTCTCAGTATATGCCTAACTACTTCAGCTCTGTTTGCATCCTTTAGTCTTCTGTCCGATTTATATTATAATTGTAGTACAGTGCAGTGTATCGCAGACCTATATCTATGGTAGAGCTCAACACAGGTGAGGTAAGAGGAACTGTGCCATGCTGATATGTACAGCTGGAAGGATACCTGTCAGAACACAACTATTATAGTGCTACCTCATTCTTTTGCTATTTTGTTGTGGTTTGTTCTCTACTCCATGTATAAGCATACATCTTCTCTTTACCCACATAGTAGAGTCCCAGTCTTGTCCCATTCCACGGACACCTTGCTGTCTTGTATTCTGCAATATGGTACACTGAAGTACTGATATCATAAATTAATTATCCACCTGTTACCAATTTGGTCCTTTTATAGGTTCATAGGTACTTTAATAGGCTAGGCAATTGATCAGTCAGGATGTTAAAAAGCCTACCCTTGCACTCCCATGATAGTTCTTATAGGTTCATAGGTTCATACTAGGCTATCTGCCCAAGGGCATTTACAAGCCTAGCCCATAGTTATGTGGCTTTCGCCACCCCTTTAGTTTGAATAAAAACTATGCCTATCATTTTGCTGTGCCTCTGTCAAGCAGTGACACTGAAGTAATCCCTGGGGTATATCTGCGATCTCCCATCCATTGGTCAAGATTCCTCTTGAACAAGGCCAGCGAGGTGCTCTGCCTCACATGTACCGGGATTTTGTTCCACAGCATAGGGAGTCTCTGGGTGATGAATCTGTCCCTCCAGCACGTTCTATTTATAACCGTGTCAAGGTTTAAGTCTCCGCCCTTGTGGTTCTGAGGGATCTAGATTTTGAGGTGAAGCATATTCATCAAATCTGGGTCTGACATGGCCTTATATGTCAGGCACAGGTCACCTCTGAGCAAGCGGTATGAGACTGAATAGAGCTGGAGTTCTTTCAGTCGAGCAGCATAAGACATATTTTTGAGACCCTTTATCCTTTTGGTGAGGAACTTTTGGGGCCTTTCAAGCTGCAGCAGGTGTCTGGTCAGATACATTCCGAACGGGGCATTGTACTCAATCATAGGTCTAATGAGTGATGAGTACAGGGGGACGATGACCTCCCTTGATCTAGATGTGAATCCCTTTATGATCAGGTGGGCGATATAGAAGGTTTTCCTAACTACTTTAGCAACATGAGTGTCAAACGAAAGGCTACTGTCAACCTGGGTCCCCAGATCCCTGATGACTTTTCTGTGCTCAGTGGATTGCCACCTATATGGTAGCTAGGGGTAACCTTGTTTTTCCCGAAGGGTATGACTATGCATTTTTTGGCGTTTAACTTCAGGCCATGGCTCTGGCACCAGTTATCTGTTTCTGTGAGGGCCTTCTGGAGGATATCTGTGTCAGATGTGTTTTCGACTATGGCGCCCAGTTTGCAGTCATCTGCAAACTTTGTCAGCCATAACCCTCCTGTGTTTGCTTGTACTTCAGAAAAGTAGATGCCGAACAAGAGTGGACCCAGGAATGAGCCCTGTGGGACACCACTTGTGACAGGCTTTGAGTGTGACATGTCTCCAGAAACTCTGACCCTGTGGGTTATGTCACTTAGCCAGTTTGCAACCCATCTTGTGATGTATGGGTTTACATTCAAGCTGATGAGTTTTTCGATGATACCTGAGTGGGGTATTGTGTCAAAGGCCTTTGCCAGGTCGAGGTAGGCTGTATGGACTGCCTTTCCCTCATCAATGGCCTTGGTGACTGTCTCGAAAAAGTCAACCAAGTTTAAGAGGCAGGATCTGCCTTTGACAAAGCCAAACTGGGTTGGATCCAAAGTCTGCAAGTTCCCTATGTCTTTATTTATGAGTTCCATTATGATCCTCTCCATGGCTTTGCAGATAAGGCTTGTCAAGCTAATGGGGCGGTAATTTCCAGGGTCTGTGGAGGCACCGCCCTTACGTTTGCCATACAAATAACCCTTCATGAGCTGAACAAGGATATGTTGGAACATTTGCATGATTCTCCTACAGGGATGATAATTTGCAGTTATTCATCCATTTGTCCAAATTGCGTTTGAATACAGTAAGAAAAGAACTTTTGGAAGACAGTTCCATAGAAGCTGGGTTCTCTGTAATACAAACCTCTCTCTCCAACATGTTCTCTCTATTTCGTAAAAGAGATGGAGATCCTTGACTGTATGTTTGATACAACTGGACTTGTGAATGTGTAACAGGTATGACAGAATAGGGTCTATTGATGCTCTATACATAAGACAGATGCTCTCCTTCAAGGGCTTGAAATAGTCTGCATAGTTTTTATGATTTATGTCCTTGATTTTTTTTTTTTTTTAAGTGAGAAAGCATTGTGATTGTTCCAGTTGTGCATTACACTCCATGATTGGTCTAATGAGTTCCAAGTACAGTGGAACAGTTACATTCCTGGGTCTGGATGCAATACCTTTAGATATAAACTATGCAATGATACAGGACTTTCTTACAACAGCAGATAAGTGATGATCAAGGGACAGCTCATTGTTGACACAGGTTCTCAGATCCCCAAGTACTGGATCAATTTTCAGGAGTGTATTGTTAATGTGATAGTTACAAGGGGAATCTTGCTTGCAAAAGGATACAGTTATACTCTTCTTGACATTTAGTTTTAGTCCATGCTTTTGAAAAGAGCTAGTTGCTTAGGGAAGGCCCTCTCAATGGATCTCATGTCCTCAGGAGAGGTTATGATGGCAACATGTTTGGAGTCATCTGCAAACCTGGTTAGCCACAAACCCTTAACATTAGTTTTGACCTTTGAGAAGTAAAGGCCTAAGTACTGAACCCTGTGACAGGTCTTTTGGAGAAGTTATAGCCTCCCACCCTAACGTACTGGTTTCTGTTTGTGAGCCAGTTTCCTATCCAATGAGTTGCATCAGGAGTGATATTGAGCCAAGAGAGTTTATCTATGAAACTGTAGAGTAAAATGGTGTTGAGCACCTTTGCTAGATAGCTGTGTGCACTGTTCTGCCCTCATTCATTAGTAACTTGTTTGAAGAAGCCTTGATGAATCAAAACTGTAATGGGTGTAGAGATTGTAGGTTACCTATATCCATAGCCTTACAGATGAGAATGATCAGGCTCATGGGTCTATAGTTCCATGTGCCCATTGAAGCCCAACCTTTTGTGTAAGAAGGGAATAGCTGTTGCTGTCCTCAATTCATCTGGTGGAAAGGCTGTTTTGAGGATACTGTTGAATAGTTTCTGTAGGGGGGTCATTCAAGACATGTTTCAGGCTAATCAGTACATAGTTTTATATGTTTTATGGCCCCTAAGATGTAATGTTTTTGGCCTAGTGTAGCACCATAAGAATTTGCTCTCGGGTGATTTGATTAGGGTGTGTGTGTGTGGTGGGGGAGTATGTGATCTGAGAATATTGGAGGGAGGGAGAGTGAAGTTTGAGCTAAATTTGTTTGCTAGTAGATTGGCAATGTCCTGTGGGTCTGAGTGTGTATTGAATGTCTTTTATCATTAGCTCTGCATGGTGCTGGGCATTGTTTCTGACATTTTTAACATGACTATGGAAGGCTTTGTGGTCACCCTTCAACCTGGGTGACTGCTATCAGCTCATATCTGAATCTGCTTGGTTTTTATCTGGGATCGGAGTTCCTTGTTTAGCACCAGCATTTTGGCATCTTGAGGATTGGATTTGTTTTGTGTGCAATAAGCGTTTTCTTTTATTATACAGCCTTTTTATATTTGGGTTCCACTGTAAGGGTTTGTTTTTGAATTTGGGATTGTATTTATTTCTAAGGGGAACAGATCCATTTATTTACATGTTCATAAAATCTGGCAGTTAAGGATTCCACATAAGTCGTGTGGTTAGCAAGATGGAATGGACTTTTGTATTTAGCCAAGACATCACTCAATTTTAGTAGATAAGCCTTTGAGTAATCTCTAATACCAAGGTATTAGAAGGTGCTTCAGTCCTCAATCTTATGGTGAATGTGATTGAATTGTGGTCTGATTTGACCAAGGAGGAAAAGTGCCCCATATTGGTAAGGTCCAAATCTAGGATGTTATCACCACTGGTTGGGGTGTGGACTAACTGGTCCCTGGAGTTGTATGGAAGAAGTCCAGAAATCTCTAGGCATACATGTTGTAGAAGTCTTTCAGTTCATGGATAGGTAGTTGTCATTATCTCGGAGAATGGTGTTTAGCATGAAGTCCATATGTCTTAAGCCAATTAGGTAGGAGGTATGGGACAATAGGGACATGGGGCAGTCCCGTACTTAGCTATGATATAAGGATTTTTGTCAGTAGTAATTTGGACTTGGAGGAATCCCAGGTTGTTATGTTGTCTTACTAGTCTGGCAATTATTTTTAATTTTAAGAATATGGAGACACCACTGCCTTCTAAAGCTCATGCTATTTTGGCACTTCCGCGGTGGTGCAGCGGTAGTGTTGTTGCCTCACAGCAAGAGGTTCTCCTGTTCGATTCTCGGCTTGGGTTGGGAGTGCCTTCTGTGTGTAGTCTGCATGTCCTCCCCGTGGTTGAGTGGGCGTTCGAAAGACATGCGTTGAATGGACGTGCCTTCGTTGAAGGTTGGGCGTCGGGCTGGCAACTCGACACCATAAAAAAACAACTGCCAATCATTAGCGGACCGGAGTTCCACTGTGGCGACCCCTAACCGGGAAAAGCAGAAAGACAAACAATAAGATGGTATGTTTAAACTGGAGTATCGGTGAAGTAGGTAGGTGGAGTGGATTGCCAACATGTGACCATGGCAGATGTATCTCTTTAAACAGAATTTTTTGACAGACATTGTGGGATAGATGAAGTCATTGCTCATTCATGTCCTTTCATGTTCAAGCTGTTGCAGTTTACCAGTTGTTCTTTTACTTCTTTGATAGGTTCTGGGAAATTATCCAAAGCTATTTACATGCTCTGTGTGGTCACTTTATGTCAGCACATTTTGTTTGGATCATTGTTTTCTGAATCCATGGCAAATGTGCACAGTTTTTCTGGTAAGTAGTGTCAATTACATTGATGTCATAAAAAGTCTGTCATTTGGCATAAGATGTAGTCAGGCTGAACTAACAATATTCTTAGATGAGATCTACTAACCTGGTTTGGAATGAGGTGAAATCTGCTGGGTGCTTAGAAGTGGTTTCACAGAGGAGGGACATGAGCCCCTCATGCTGATGACCACTTCTGATTACTGGCAACGTGATGGGTTAGCGTGTGGTTGCTGGCAGCATGATGGGTTAGTGTATGGTTGCTGGCAGCGTGATGGGTTAGCGTGTGGTTGCTGGCAGCAGGATGGGTTAGTGTATGGTTGCTGGCAGTGTGATGGGTTAGCATATAGGGATGAGGAGACGAACCTTTTAGAGTCTTTACAGCATTTCCATCTGTGTTCTATAAATGCACATTGCTTTCAATGGTCATATGCTTTTGCAGGTGGGATGTGTACTTGTGATACAGAACATGTGAGAGTGAATTGTTCACCTTAGTGTTTCACATACCATTTATTTCTCCTCCTGCACATTGATTGTTTTAGTAAGATTTCAGTTTCAATGATATCACCAGCTCTATGGGATGTTTATTTACACAATATTATTAAGTGAGGCAAAGTCACCTGCAGGTCACACAAAAAAGGACAGAGGCTAGGATGTATAACAGTCATGGTGTGGTCTGTTAAAACAGGTGTACTGAAACTATGGGGTTAAAATGACAATTGCAAACCTGCTTTTGCAAACTTCATCTCCGTTAGAATTTGCTGTTTTTTTAAATGCTAGTCAAAAAACTGTTCTTTTGATTTTCTTCATAGCAAAGGCAGAAGAAAAAATCGACTTGGGCCTAAAGAATGATTTCACATTTCATGTCTTAAATTTCAAAAATGCTCTGAGGACAAAAGGTATTGACTAGAATTGTTATTATTACATAAGTCTGCCACTTATCATATTGAGAAACATGAAATGTGAAAAGTAGACCAAAATGAACATGAAGTCTACCAAAATGATGAAAATTTACTGCTCGATCCTGAAGGCTGCTATGTAGCTGTGCTGTTGCACAAAGTTTTCAGCATGCTGTTTAAGGACATCACCACTCAGATGGAATTAAGAGACTTTCTACCTGCAGAAAAATCTGTACTTGAGGGGTTGTCTGGATCAGTCATGCTGGACATTACTAAAGAAATCCAACAAACTGGCTTACCTACAGGTCAGTGACATTAGGATAGGACCTCCACTGTCAGACTGGAAGTTAATTAGTATGAAGTCTGATTGCCATGGTTATTTTCCAGGAAAGAAAAAAAAAAACAAAAAAAACAAAGTAACTTGCTTTGACTAACAGAGCTCAGGAGGGTCTACAGGTAAGAAGTACAATTCTGTAGAGATGGCAATAAGAAGTACTGAGGGATTTAACTGCATTCCAGATAGATTTCTTTTGCAAAGTCAACAAGAAATCAATTGTATAGTAGCACCAATGGTGAAGGCACTGTATTCAGTTTTCAAGGCTGCATCCAAGGAAAACCATAAGACTGTTCATACTGTGGAGGTTTGTGCAGTAGACAGGGAAGGAACCAGAGGATGAAAAAATTACCAAAAGAACTGAGATGGCATGCAGCGTAATTGATTATCCGCAATAAAGATGTAGTTTTGGAAAGCAAATAGAAAAAAAAATCTGGAGACCAATTTCTAGAAGAAGGGAAGATTATGTGGAGTGAGAGACAGGAGGGAGTATGAAGTGTCTTAGTAACGGAACCCTGTTGAGTCCTATTTTAAAGTATGTTGAAGGAAATGTACTTTACAAAAGGGCTGTAGTATAGTGGAACTGTAGGGCTCTGGGTAGTAAATTGTGAGTCATCTACAGGGATAAAGAAGGAAATGTGTATGAGAAGACTGTGGTAAAGGGGTATATTCTACAACTGCCGGATGGACTTGACAAGCAATGCATGTTCTTGTTTTTATTACCCAGTGCTGACTTTGCCAACAGTCTAACTTCCACATGGTACATGATGCACTGTACATGGGGGTACATGGGGGTACATGATGCACTGTACATGGGGGTACATTGCATGCCTACTTTTGGATGCAATTATTTCAGACTTGTTTATATGTCCCATTTCTTCCTAGACATTGCTTCAGCTGCCTTACTTTGCAGGGCAGTCTCTTAAAAATAACAAACCATGAAATCTCACTGTACAGCCCTTTCTTTCAGGGATGACCTGGGAACAATGTCTGGTTAAGAGACTTGCACAAGTTGTACAGCACTGAAAAGGAGGCAGAAGGAATCAAACACTTGTAACACAGGAACTGTAAATTAGAGCCACAACCCCCTTTGCCAACTGCCAGAACTGGCAAGAAAATAATTCTTTTGTAGGGAACTTAGGTCCCTTTGCACTACAAGCATGCAGAGATGCCCCCATACCACTGCTAATTGCATTTGCTAACTGTACCTTGAATTAAGGGGAAGTCTTAAACCTACAGTGATCTCTGCATATGTATGTAACAGAGATTCATGCTTACTCATTGAAAGTAACTTAAGTGAGTCACAAACTGCTGAAACAGTTTTGATGAAAAACACATCCAGGAAACATAAAACATTTTGTTTTACAAGGACACAAAACCTCTGTACTCTTTATCCCCCCCCCCCCCCCGACACATTGTCAATGGTTAGACAATGGCAGAATGGCAATGACTGTTTTACTGAATGTAGGTTTTCAGCAAAGCTGTTCTGGACTTTCAGAAATTACCATCATAGAGTTGTCCCAGTCCCAGCAACAGAATCCCAGGTGTGTGCCCATGCATGTGTAAAACAACTATGCATTGCACTTCTCTACTCCTGTTTGTGGAATTTTTGGTGCCATAGATCTTTTAGAATTATAGAAGTTTTCAGTGAATTCCACTTGGTATGCAGTTCCACTTCTGAGTGTTCAAACTGTACTATATTAATTCTGAGTCCCAAATGCTGTATTTTACTCTCTTGTAGTTTAGTCAAGTTGTTCTACAACCTTTCTGTATCTTAAGGGTATGAGCCTCTATTTTCCACTTTATTTACAGACAGACCAATCTTACCATGGGAAGTGTGTAAGATGTCCACTTAAAATGGTATCAGTCTTGGCACAGATCACTGTAGTGATCAGCTTAAACCTGTCCACATTTCTGATAGTTCCTTCTTCAGCTTTAGTCTGTTCCATGAACCTGCAGTGTGGGACAAAGTCAAAATCACTTCTGACAGGCAGATGCAGGATATCTATATGATCCTGCTCTGCTTCCTGTGTCAGTAATTGTAATACTTTGTGATGTTGGTCTGAGAGGATCCATCTTATCAAGGTAAAGTGTTGCTGACATCATGAAAATGTTAAGTATGCAGCATCTTGTTTAGCCCTTAGAGACTGGGTTGAGTTGAATGATCTAAGGGGACATCGTCCACATGAGCAATGGTGAGGCAATGTTTGATGAGTAGTTCTTTTAATTAAGACTAAAAAGAATGGTCTGAGCATGCTGCGAGACTGAACAGGTAAGAAAAGCGATTTGAGCCCATTATGGTTTGACAAGCTGAGTACCTGAAGTTGATTTCGAAGGTCGAAATTTACAGGGTTGCACCAAGCCACCTGCTTGAGTTTGTACCTGGATGGTTCAATTTAGTGATGGAAAAAGGTAAAAATGAAATTTGCACCTAGGTGGTTCAGTTTGGTGATTTAAAAAATTAAAGTAGCTAAGGATTTGATTAACATTTCTTCTTAACCATGGATTTTTGTAAAGTGAATCTTTAGCATAATATAACAGCGATTAGCTAACTTAAACTGGACTTGGTTTTTATCAGCCTAATAATGTTAATTAAGTTATCAATATTTAGTGGGCATGTTAGTAGAATCTGTGATGAGGTTGTCCCCAAGTTAATAACGAAAAATAAACTCTTTTGGATGACAACAAAAGAAGACTAAGATGGTTAAAAAATATGTTAAGACTCCCTCAGAAACAAAATAGCTTTATGTCAGGGCATTTTGGTTCACAGAAAGGCTTAACTTTAAGTAAATTTATGATGCAAATATGGTCTCACAGTATGTGTCACAACTGCCAGTTAATATATGTACCCCACTGGTACTAAATATATAAGGTTAAATGCATTCTTCTGCCTCTGATAATAGCCTGCCACTAACAGATAAGCTCTACACTGCATAAATGCCGTTCACAGTTACAAACACTGACCCTCTGCGCTACATCCACTAGAAACTGACCCTAATGCCTTCCAGTGCAATCTTACCAATATTGGTTAAAATTTGTCCAGTACTGTTTTGCATACAGACATACATGTACCCACACGTAATGCTTTCCAGAAAGGGTTAAAATGATGTATGTCCCATACCAAAACTTCCTTAACTGCTTTTTCTGTATTGTTGATTCTAACTAGATCACTCCAGCATAACAGAAATAGTTATTGTTTACTGTTAAAATAAACCAGCCATTAAACGTTGATGTGAAAGCAAAAGCATGAGCAGTTACTCTTTGAAAGGTAGAAGGTAACAACTGAGTTTACACTATTTAATATACAAACTAAGGATTTAAAACTGAAAAATAAAACTCTTTACCTGAAGTAAATAACATTAAGCAGTGTACTTTCTAAAACCAAATATGCATGCAGCTATAAATGTGTACAAAGAAAAGCTGGATGTAATGCATTTAAACATGTGTCATGTTAACAACTCTTAACAGCTTATCTGAGCCTGTCACTGCATATATACTTTTTTTTTTTTATCTACCTCTGACTTACAAGTCCAAACAGTGGTTACACAACTTTTCAGGCACACTTCAGTGTGAGCTGTGTCTAGGAATGTACATCATGTGTGCACACTTCAGAAGCAAAGCAGAACTAAGTGACTGGCTAACAGTCTTTCTCTGTACCTAAGAGTCCCAGTTGCTGTATTTCATATTTGGTTTAAATTTGGGAGATATTTGTCCTGTTTCCAGTCTTTTAACACTGGTGAGGGCTCGAGTTGAATTTGCTATTTCCCATGTAAGACCATGCATTTATGCTTAGTACAGTTTTTTTAAAATATTCCATGCATTTTCTATATCTGCCTGCTGTTAAGCTGTGCAGTAACCACAGTTGACTTTTTTTAATAAAACATAGGTTTACTTCAACATAACACAACTTTTTTACATGTATAATAAGTTTTATGCAAAGAAAAGAAACAGACCTATTGGTTAAAATGTTGTTTTAATTTGAAGAAATTCCAGTAAAGCCTGGAGAACAGTTTAGGAATTGATGAGAAAGGAAAGACGGTTGGTACCCTAAACTGTGACAAGTGAAAACCAATTAATAATTAAACAGACTGAAGGATATTGCTATGGAGACTGATAAAATGTTCGTTACTTCAAATTAAGTTAGATCTAACTGCAGTATTCCAGATATGAATATTGTCACCTTTTTCCTTAATTTTCTGCAGAGTACGTATTTAGGTCCACTGCGGTGGTGGTGCTGCGCGGCGTTGCTTGTCGCACCAGTTGACGCGCCCGCTTCATAGTTAGTTATTCTCAGTTCGTGTTCTTCTGTGTGTCGACATGCGTGTGGAGGTTGTTCCTTCACTGCGCCAGGTTAAGCCGCAACCCTTCTACCTACACGCGTAAACTCTACCGACCGGACGCGGACGGTTCTGGCTGTGGCGACCACCCGGAAAAGAAGACCACTGGTAAAACCAGGCACTATTATTAGCCATAATGTTCCCATGACGAGGGTTAAACTTTTTTATTTGAAGATATACATAGTTTTTTATGTGTTTGTTTTAAGTTAATAGGTTCTGGAGATGTGTTTCATTAAAACAAAAAGGCTTGTATAATGTGACATGGGATTAAATGGAGATGGCAAGAAACAAGTGTATAGGAGATCATCCTGCCAGACATTAGTTGGTGCATATAACACAAAAGCTGAGACATTTTAAAAAGCTGTCATATGTAATAGGTAGGAATATTTTTTTGTCATAATGGCTACCCCAAACATATTATTTTGGAAAGTGAGTGGCCTCACGGGTATAGACAAATAGGTAAGAGTATTGAATTATTAAGAAAAGCAGAGTACAGATAGCAATACTAGTGGAGACACTCTTGGAACTCGGTGAGCATGTGAATTTGATAAAGAAAGGATTTTGGGATGGATATTCAGCAGAATATCAGGGGTCAAATGAAAAGGGACGTACTTATACTAATTGATACAAGATCTCCAATAATGATATAAGAGGAAAAAAATAGTAATGGTAGATTTGTGCTAGTAAGGGACTACTAACAAGGGAGGAGGATTATGCCGCCAGCTCTTTATATTCCATGTAAAACTGCTATTATGGTGTTTAAGAAAGTTTTTTGGGAGAAATAATTCACTTTCAGCAGAGAATATTACTTACAGGTGGGGACTGGGACTTTATTTGCAACAGTAAGTATGTATCTGTGGGACGCAGAATGGAAATATAACAAAAATAGGGTCGATTTCTGAAGAAGTTTATAAAAATATTTGGTATGGAATACTTGAGTTCAGAACTAGGAACTCTGAGAAAATTTACATATTATTCCCCAATTTACAATAACTCGGCTAGACTAGGAAGAAAGCATATTTTACGGGACCATGTGCATTTAATTGAAAGCTATAACATGTGTCCAGTAACTATTTCAGATCATTCTTCAATAACGACGATAATGAAAATGCAGGACAGTGATGTAAAATTGATACACTGGTACTTCCCCACCTACATGTTAAAAAGAGAGGAATTTAAGGAATGGGTAGTGGAAATTATCTAAGAACTATTAGGAAAGATAGAAATTTCTTCAGAAGTTACAGCTAGTGAGTGGGATAAAATGAAAGTGGAGTTTAAAAATAGCGTAGAAATGAAAGAAAAGGAGACATGGCTAAGATGTAATAAGAATTAATTAGAGGAGCTGAAAGGTATTGCACAATAAGGGCTATCTCTTGGAATGAAACAAGTGCAACTGCAGAGTGCTAAAGAGAAAATAAAGGGAGTATCCAAAGAATATGCATGAGTTTGGGAAGGTTGCTGTTAAGCAACCATTTTTTTTTATAATAAGTCTGTTAAGAGAAAAAGTTTTAAAACATACTATTATTTGTCTCTTTCTCCCATCTAGCAAAATGAATATGCTATTTGCTGAAGTGTTGGTAAGAAAAGGTCATTGAACCATGTTTATTAAAGATGGGCTTTATCTATGATAGATGTAGTTTGCTTATTAACTTGAATGACCTCTGTTTTCTATACTGAGGCAGGCTCTGGAAAATTCCAGCTATCACTGGTGAACTAAGTATTCTACACTAACTATGGTTTTGAGGTAAACGTTCTACACAGGGTTGCCAGGGACTGTCCCGAGATCAGTAGCCTGATGCCAGCCTCCACTTTGTTTGTTTTTTGATTGACCCGTATACCTGGCATACGGGCCAATCAAAATTATAAAACATGAGCTTCTTGTGTTCAGATTAAACACGAAGAAGCGTGTGTTCTGATTTTGATTGGCCCATATGCCGGTATACACCAATCAAAAATCGCTAACGAGCTTCGTGTTTGTTTTTGAGCGAAAACAATGCATTAAACAGAGAGACCTTCTTTTTGTCCCTACCTGGGTTGCTGGAAATCTGGCAACCCTGGTTCTACACTAACTATGGTTTTGAGGTAAAGCATTCTTTTCTGAGGTAAATTGTGATCCTGGATGTTTTTCATAGCCAACTGTCAACTGTTAGAAATGTAACAAAAGCTATTTTGGCTAGTAACAGGAAAGTATAAAAGTTGATGTCAGTAAACAAGCTGATCAGATTGAGATCATCTTGGCCAACATGCTGCTGTAATCTGGTTAGCTGCAAATAAAGAAGTTTTTCATCACCTGAAACAGATGTGACTCGCTTGAATTTTTTCTTCTGACAAAAGTCCAGGGCACAAAAACTCTTAACACAACAACTTAAGCAACATAAAGTAGAAATGGTTGTTGCCGAACTTAGGGAGCCTATATAAAAAAATGAGATCTTGTAGAGGTTTTGGTGATATTTCAGAAATTTTATGAAAATTTGTATAAAGCAGAGGAATGTATAAATCAAGAAAAAGTACAAATGTAAGTAAATATTTTTATGAAAGGCTTCAATATGCCAAAGTCAGAAATAGTATGAAAGGCTTCAATATGCCAGAGTTAGAAATAGAGGAGGCTCAACAATTAACAGTTAAGATAGGAGGAGCCGAGATAAAAATGGTGATAGGAAAGTCTCTATGAATATGGTATTCCTGTGGAAGTCTGGAACCTAGGAGGGAAGAAACTGATAAAGATCTAGAAGGTTTTGTTTAGCAATATTTTGCCAGGAGGGTAAGCGCCAACATCCTGTAAGATGGCTCTAGTGGCTCTAATACCGAAAGATGGCAAAGACCCATCAAACCCAGCTTACTAAAGGCCCATTTTAAAATTTAAGCCATGATTATAAAGTGTTTATGTCTGTAATAAAAGAATGGCAAAGATGTTGCCAAAACTGATAGATATGGATCAATGTAGTTTTGTGGAAGGGAGGCAAGCATTTGACATTACTTGAAAAATGATCCAGAGGGAAGAAGAATGTAAGAAAATACTGCTGCTGTTGTTGCTGGATCTCATTGGAGAGAAAGCATTTGACACAGTAAGCTGGGGATTTATGAGTAGGAGAATGGAAGCATTTGCATTCTCTGATAGAATATTAAGGTTAATTAGGAGGATATATGATATGAGGGATCAGAGACAAAAAATTAAAATGGGAGGATCCTCTCTGATAAGTTGTATCTGAACAAAGGAACCAAGAGGGGTATCTTTTTTCCCCCCTTTTATTTCCATTATATGTAGAGTCATTGACAAAGAAAGTAAGTGACTCTGAAATTAAAGGATATAATTGGCATGGCAATCAATAAAAGTTGGCTTTATTTGCAGACAATATTATTATTTGTACCTTAAAAAAAAACAGAAAAGGACATCTCAGCATTGTGGAACATTCTGAGACGGTTTCAGTTTTTTTGGATATAAAGTTAATATGGACAAAAGAAAGGCAATAGCTGTGAACTGTGTACCACATATGAATTAGTTCATCAATACCTATATTTATGGATACAGAAGAAAATTAAGTATTTTAAGAGTATGGGTTAAAAAGGATTCTGTTATGACAGCTAATTATATATGGGAAGAGACTAAAAAAATAATACAAGAAGTTCCTGTTAATGGGTATGGATAGCAACATACAAGCAGTAAAAATATTTTTAGTCCCTTTAATTTTATATACAGGTCAGGCATATTTTTATTATCCAGAGGAGAAGTTGTGGACAATAATTAATAGAGCTGAATAAATTTATCTTGAAAGGGATGAGGGAAGAATTAAGTGGGATAAATGCATCCTTCCAACAGAACAAGGTGGTTTAGGATTTCCTGATTTGAATGACTATTTTTGAGCTTACAGTTAAGGTTCTTGTATGTAGCACAAGCAGAAAACAACAGTTCAAAGTGGAAAGGGATGATGATGAAGGTGGGGGGGATTCAAGAAATAAGGAAAGAATGGTATTCTGGGTGCAGATCCTTAAGGACAATATCAACATACATACTTGCTGCTACTTTATGAATATAATATTCTGTATTCTAAGAACTAAGCCAGTGTGAGAATGGAGAAAGGTGTTTCTGTTGATAGTGATGACTGCAATAAGGGGTGCAGAGAAGAGGCAAGAGGAGGCTGATATTTACTGGCGAAAACTGGCAAGGGAACCAAGGTACTATGGGCAGAAAACTAGAACATGAAAGGAAATGGAATGGGGAGAGGCCAAGAAGACATTTGGACTGCAGGCTAAATACTACTTTTCCTACCAGGGACTGATATCAGAGTATAGGCAAAGAGAGAGGAACAGGGAAATCATAATTGAAAGACATGCTCTGGTAGAGTTTTAGCTGAATTTAGAACATAAGCTGCTGTTAGAAAAAAAGGATATTTAGTACGGCATATAAAATATTGCATGATAACTATAAGAATCAACTGGAGTAAGTTAGAAAAGAGAGCAAACGAAAGTGAATTGAAATGTACCGGTTTCACTGAAAACAAGCCTTGCAAGAATGACAATAACAATGTGGAGTAAAAAGGTCTTGTTACCAGGCAGAACTGTTAAAATCAAACACTTTAATTAAAAAAATTAAAATCCAGGCTCAAAGTTTTAAGTCCCAAAGATTTCAAAATAAAAACTTGCAAGTAAATCCAGGAAATCCAAAACAAAACAAAGGACAAGCACTTTCAGCTTAGTCAGTCTTCTTCAGATCCTGTTGTTTCCTGTTCCTTTGGAGCCTTTTTAAAGGGTACTCACCAATTGAAAAATCTTATCATCTCAGTCTCTGCCTTCTGAGTGCTGTTTTTTAAGGGACCACGCCATTAAGTCCTCCTTTATCTGCTTGAAACCTGGCTATCCATCGCATTTCCATGTGCTCAGTGTGAATGGATATATCCCCTCCCCTCAAATTATCTGTGACAAATTGGATTACCACGAAGTAAAATGTATGTGCTGGATTATGTATAACATGTCTGGCTAACGTATTTTGTTTCTTCTTTAGACATATATTGCTTAAGTGATGAAGAATATGTTCTTTAAATGCTTTATTGTTTTTTCCAATGTAGAAACAGCTACATTGTTCATATAGCTTGCAGGAGGTACAGTCTGCATAGAGTTCAAAATTATAAACCCTTTTTGTATTTGGATGCCGAAGCGAGCCAGAACTGTTGATATAATTGAATGCCTTACATCTCCTGCAAGGATGTGTTCCTAGACGTCCAGTACATTCTTTCTGGATTCTAGAAGGAGTATTATCACACACAACTCTCTTTAAATTCTTCTTATTTTTAAAACAAAACCTTGGCTGTCTCCAACAATCTTTTTAATGTCTGGATCAGTCTGTAATATTTTCTAGTTATTCCTAATGACTTGTCATATATCTCTCACATTGTTGCTATAAGTTAAAGTAAATATAATCCCTTTTTCACTTGTATCAACTTTGTGTGTCTGTTTTGAAGTTGCTTCAGCATTACAAGCTGAATAATATGGACATCTTTTTGACTTTCTCAGCTCTCTGTTCATGCCAACAATTTCATCCACTTCTATGGAGTTATTCTTCAAAGACTCAACCTCAAGCTCAGTATATGTCATTAGTATGTAGTCTTGAAACCCTAAGCATCTGTCCTGTTAAGATTCGTGAATAAATATAACTGGGATGCATGCTTGATCTATGCAACGTACGTTTTTTCCAACATTTCTTCCGATGAACCTGTGTGTTAATATGTTCAGGATTGAGATCTAGTTTAACATCCTGGAAATCGATACTGGTTCTTGAATACTTCATGTCAAATCTAAGGAATGTAGTAGTCTTCTTGAGGTATGCAGTAAAGGCATCCAGTTTGCCTTCATTATTGGCACAACTATGTCTGTTTTTTTGCTGGTATATTAAATATTGGCATATGATCAGATCTGTGCCTGGAGAAAGGATTAAATTGACAGAGCATACATTTTTGTACCCTCTGTGCTTACAGGTGTGATCGCACGATGCTGAAGATACATTTTCACAAATATATCTTTACTTGTAGTTTATCAAGTCTAAGGTAGAGCAAAGAAGGTTGTAGATGAACTAAGATTTATTAGGGTATAAGCCTTAAATTATGGAGAGCAAGGTGGGTTATGCATCATTTAGACATGAAGGATAGTGAATTTCTTTAGCATGCTACGATAATTAATATTTGTTTAAAGGTCATTTTGATCAGTGATTGTTCCATTACTAAAACATGTAACTTAGTGTAGCTTAAACAAAGCCATTAGATGGATACAAGCTTATAGCAACTAGTTTTCGCATTGAACAGCACAACTATCGAATCTAAGCACAATCTTAGTCTAGTGCAAAACCCACAGACTGCCCAAGGAGTCCTCTGTAAAATCCAATACATAACTTGCAGTAGCCCACCCAAGGGATCAGAGAACATGGTATGCAATTTCCAAATGGCTTTGTAGCCAGTTTGGTACCTGTGAGCATCCTGAGACAATGTAGCAATTGTCTTGTGTTCACAGACAACTATTTAATCCTTAATGAAACAAACACAATATGTGAAAGATGCACATACTGGAAGCAAAAATCTCTCATACAAACAAGGTTGTCAAGAACAAAAACACAACAACCACCACTCACACAGACCAAATTATGCTGAGGCACTAAAAAGCAATTTTCCCAGAGCTCTTAAGCCTGCAAAGAAAGGAACCCCAAGAACAATACCCATAAGGCAAGCAAGCATATAAACCAGGACTCATGTCATAGGGGACTCAATTGTCTGACACACATATGACCCACTCACTAGACTGAACAAGGAGAAGATGGTGGTTAGTTGCTTATTTGGAGCCAGGATTCACCAAGTTGCACACTCCCTCAAGTTACTACACCACAGGTACCAGTATGATTCTGTCATAGTCCACATGGGCCTTGATGACCTGAGATGTACCTTCCTGGATTATATGAAGAGGGACATTGTTGACATCTTTGAATATGTGTTTCAGGCAGGTATTTGCCTTGCATTGAGCAGCATTCTACCTTCACCAAGAATGATGCCACAGTACGAAAGACAACTGACTTCAATAATTGGCTTAATTTCTGGTGTCTTTCCAGGGGGATTCAGTATTTGTCAGCATGGAAGGACATGGTTAACAAACTACGTTGCTTTGCACCTGCCTCCTGTAGGCTTCTGAATGTTAGCTAAAACATAATCCACTCCCTTAGAGCATTTTTTAGGCAATGCCAAATTGATGAACCTACAGACATTGAAAATAAAACCAAAAGAAGTCTAAAGATGTTACTGCTCAATGCTGCGAGTCTAAACAAAATACTCCACACATTACAAGCTCTCCTTACTCTGGAGAACATAGACATGTGTACTGTTACTGAGACATGGTTTAAATCTGCAGAAAGTTACTCCCACAGTGCAAGGCTTCAGTGCCTTCCATACGTTTAGACCATCAGCTGCATAGATAGGGAGAAAAAGGTGGAGGAGTCTTGATCTACGTCATTAGCCACAAGTATACCTCCAATGTTGGTTAAAGAGGGCAATGCCCTGGAGTCTATGCACATCTAAATCCCCACAGACAAAGTTCCATACAATATCCTAGCAAGCTGAAGGTCACCCTGTTTGTCCCAAGAATCCCATAGTTCGTACTTAGACCTACTGGAGACACTGATCATTAAATCAAATACCCTATTTATGGGATACTTTATATACCCCTCTACAGACTGGGAAACGTACACTGTTTCCTACTCACAGGCACAATGATTCTTGCTCTTTATTAACACGAACACCCTTGATCAAATAGTGTGTACAGCCACCAGATCTTCAAACATAACTGGTCCTGGTACTCCCCAATATGGGATAGTGCTGCACACACTCCAGTGTCACATCCTTACTGGTAAAGTCAGACCACAAAGCTGTCTCCTTCAAAATAAAAATCAATTCTGTAACCCCCACAAACCCTGTAACAGTTAGGATGAAGTTTGTTTTGGAATAGTTCCTATTAAGTGATAGTTTGTCAAAATTTAGTGTCCCTTTTAACCCCAAGTTCATAGCAATCTGTGCAGAATTGTTCACAGAGACTTTATACAACCATGTAAATGGCTGTATAGAGACTGCTGTACCTACCAGAAGTAAGCCCAAATCAAACTCTAGAAACAAACCACACTGGTAGAATCCTAACCTTAATAGGGTATGTAACAGAAGGGAAAAAAGTCATGGCCAAAATTAGGAAGAACAACTCCCATAGCGAGCTATGTAAACTAAACAGGAAACTATGAAGACTAATTCAGCCAACAAGGCCAATTACAAGGCTATACAGACTAAAGACAACCACAAGGCCTTCTACAGCCATATCTGTAACTGCAAAGGCTGTGAAATGAGATGCGTAGCGGAAAACACAAAGTCATTACTAATGGGACCTGTGTTTAGTAAAATCATATTTCAGAATAGGTTGGTGCCGAGAATGTCTATTAGAATAAACATCATGAAAACAATAGTCAGTGAGTTCAGTGGGGTAGTTTTTCTCTATAAACAGACTTCTGAGAAAACCATATTCTTAAAAAAAAAAAAAAAAAAAACTAAAAAGTCGACTTACACATACAAATTGGCCCTTCACTATGTTTTTCTTCATAAACAGAGGGAGTTGACTGTTGTAGTACAGATAATTATTTCTAAAGGTGTCTTTACAATAAATCATGGAGTTGAAACTGTTATGGACATTATCACAAGAAAGAGTAATGTCTAAGAAATGAACTGTTTTACCTGTACCTGAGCTGGTAAAGTCAAGAAACCATATGCTCTCTTTGATGCTATAATAAAATCACTTAATTATTTCTGAGTGCCCAGCCAGAGAAAAAAATATATCATCTATGAAACACTTGTGGAGATACACTTTGTTGAATCCTTTCAAATTGATGAGTGTGTCTGTCTCCCAGGAACTAAGCAGTCGATTAGCATAAGCCGGTGCCATTTTAGCACCCATGGCTACACCTTTAATTTGATTGTAAATGTATAATGGAAAATTAAAAAGTTGTTTTCCAGCACTAATTGTAGAAGTTTACAAAGAATCTGAGCTTTCCCAACTCTGTACCTTGCTTGAGGAGGGAATTGTTGGTAAACATATAGATCTCATTCAGGAATTCCCAAGAGTCTTTCAGATAAAACTGGGAGCTATGAACTATTGGGTTCAGATAAAAATCGAGAAGTCCGGCAATAAATTCTGTTTTAGTTTTTTTTGAAGAGGCAGTGTGTCGTCTTCTGTGGAGACATGCGTGAATGGGCGTACCTTCGTTGAAGGTTGTGCATTAGGGCCGGCGACTCAGCACGTAAAAATCAACTGCCAATCATTAGCGGACCGGAGTTCCACTGTGGCGACCCCTAACTGGGAAAAGCCGAAAGAAACAACAACAACAAAAGTGTGTCTCAAAGGAGGGTTAATTTGATCTTTGTGAATTTTCAGAATGCAAAACATTTTACCAAGACAAGGATTCCCTACTTGCATGAAGACAAAGTTATAATCTGTAATGAGGTTGTCATGAAAAAGATCCAGTAGTGTATGGTCTGTTTTTTCAAAGCATCTTGGCACCTTATCAGGTTCTACTATCTGATAGGTGTCATTTTTGTTTGGAGTCATTTCCATTTTGTGTAGGTAAGTTCTACTGTCCATAACCACAATACTGGCTTTCTGATGTTTGGGTCATTACAAAACTGTTGTAATGCTTTTTTCTCTTCAGGGTTTAAGTTAAATCATTTGTGCTGTGGTTTATTAGCTAATGTATTTCTAATATCAGTTTCACAAACTTTAGAGAAAATATTCAGTGTAGGATGGAGGATCAGATTAAAAATACTTCTTTTAATGAAGTTGTCCTTAGTATCTGTATTCTGAGCATTCAAACTATTCTCTAAAATGTCTGTGGAAGGTAAAGTTTGAATCATTGTGTGTTGTGGTCTATCAACAAAATCACATGCTGATGCTATAGGGCTAGAATTGTCTAAACTGCTATTAAACACACCTTCATTGGTTGCAAAATTATTTACAAAGCCTTGTTTCGAGTTAAGCTTTCTAACATACAGTTTCATATCCAGTATGACATCTGTAGTCCTTGCACATTGTGCTGGAATAAAATTAAAACCTTTTTTTCAGTACCAACTGCATATTTAAATTAATTGCATAACCAGGCAAGTTGGAAATGGTATTGGAAATTGGGGGAGAAGGTATGACGGAAAAACAGGGAAAGGTATATGAGAATTTAAAATGTCATTCTAAGTCTTGCTATGCTGTGAACTCTTCCCTTTCCTCTCCGTTTTATTCTACCTCTCTTGGAGATGCAAACTTTGCTGTTTAACTGTCCTAGAGATAAAAAATTATCCTGATCATTAGTCCTGGAGTCGTATAATGTAGCATTAGTAGAGAGCAGGGATTCACTGGACTGTAAAGTTTCTAGGAATGTAAATATTATTATTCAGTGTAAAAAGAATAAAATACTCGGAATATCAAGCCAACATGGCTTATACCCCACCAAAATCTAACTTTCATAATAGGATCTTCAATTCAACAAGACAAATAGCACATAAAGGAGCCACACTGAAGAAGTTTACAGCTTTCCCTAATGTGAACACTATTCAACATTTTAATTTTCCTTCCACAGTGTCTAAGGTTCGCATGATCTAAGACACACTCCAACTGATGTCAGAAGGGATTCTACAAGATTCTACCGCATAGTTGAATGAGTAACCCTCCCACTGCATATTCCCTGTCCAACTAGAGCTGAGGCTTCAGCTGAAGTAACTGCTCCCTCTTCTAATACTCCTTTATATTGACAGGGGATGTTTATTATGATCCGGTCTGTTCAACAGTAGGGCTAGCAGCCTATTTAGGCAATTGTGTCCTAGCCAAACTTTCATTTAAATCAAAAAGATTCCATCTATTCTACAGTTTTTCCTGTTTTCTGTTTTCCATTGGTGTTTCTTTTTGATGAATTTTCAGTATTTTTTGCATGTTCTGAATTGCTGTCTTTATGAATAAGGAAAAGGCCTCTGTGCAGTAAATGTGGATATAACCCCCCACCCCAGCATACACACGCTCCTTGTGTAATATGTCTAAGCAGTTTAGCTAATGAGCTTTATAACAGAAATTAACTGAACTAATTTTGTAATGGCTGTTGTCCATTTACTCAGCTTCTACTTCTCAGAGCAGAAAATTAAACATGAAGGCAGATTAGTGTGTAACTGTTGTAGTTCCTCCCCTGTTTCTAAAGTTTCTATATGGGCGTTTCCCCTTATGAGAATAGGGCTACACAGGATATTGTCTTTCTCCCCAGTTGTTTCCTAATGGGAAGTAACAGTAGTACAAGACCCTCTGTCTCAAAAAGAGAGTAAACTGGGGATATGTTTTTTCTCCTCTGAGAGAGAGCTTTCCAGATACATTGACTGTCCCCTTTGTCTTTTATGTTTGTATATTCCTCCTAGTCCCTCCTTCCATGGAGACTGGGATAAGATGACAAGGGCACTGGGTGAGGCACAAACTGAGTTGATATTCTCTCTTTTTCCTATCTGAATCCAAGGCAGCAAGAGAAGGTCCCCCTAGGTCTGTATTGCACTTTCCCCAGGCCCATTTCTAGTACCCGATTTTGAGAGCTGATGAGTTTGATGTTGACTCTGGCATTGGCCCCGAGTCTGACTTTGTTTTTGGCACTGACATGTCCTCTGCACCAGTGAATATAGTGCTGAGTTTCTTGGTGCCATATGTCATTAGGACCTAGATTCTTCATGTCAGTGGTTCAGCACTGATATCTGCTGTGATGGCCTCAGAACCATAGTTGTTGTTAACTGCACTGGTGTGTTCTTTGCACCAAAGCTGTCTTTAGTGATGAAGTTAGCCTGTGTCCTAGGAACTGTTGAAATCGAGACTAAACCAAGCCTTTTGACTCTGATGTAATCTTGAAGATTAGTCTTATTGATGCTGAATCCATGATGCTGATCACAGAGAGATTGGATATGGTGCAGAGGAAAACTCTAGGTTTGGTTGATATTTGTAGGCAATTGGTACTGACATCTGCTCCACCCTAAGAAAGTGTCTTGGCTCTTTCAGTGTCATTCCAGTGGGACAGAGAGGCTGAAAGCTGCCACATATAGAGGATGACAGTATCCAGATCAAATTTCTCTCCTTCAACAAGGATAATACCTCTCTGAATGCTCCCAGGAAAGAGCCATGTAAAAGGAGGCATTTGCACTCCCCTATGAATTTCCTTACCCTAGATACTGATTCAGACAGAGGGGAGTCTCCCCTTATTTCTGCCAATGACCACATCTTTAGGGAGGAAGTAGAATTAATGCATCTAATGGAGATATGTTTTTATGATCCTGCCTACCTGTTGGGTGGTCCCTCTTACTGATGACATGATATCTTTGTGCAGAGGGCTTTGGGAAAATCTGATATGGAGTCACCTATCTCAAGGAGACTAGACAATTAATCTTAATCACATGGTTAGTCTCGCAGTGTTCCTTCATGAACTTTCAAACAGAAGGGCATATTTATTACACTGTCTCAATGTACGCTACACAGTGAACTGAGATTGTCTAGACAAATCAAAGGTATAGCCATCATTTTCTTTCCCTTTCACCAGGCAAAGATTATCAGAAGGTGTCCAAAGTCACATTAACCTGGTGGCTTTGTCTGTATTGCCTTATGCACTAGGGACATAGGACAATATGGACTGAGGGGTGGACAACAAGATTTAAAAGTAGATGCTACACACATATGTAAAAGAAGAACTTCTGTTTAATCTGTGCATAGGAAACTAGTCGGTGCAATGTATAAGTGTTTTCAATTCCTAACCTTGGAACTCTAATGTGATTTGTCTGTGTGGAAATGCAGTAAAGACTTTTATCAGGCTGCTAAAGCTTTTGTAACAGGTGAGTTGTACAGCTATACCCAGTTTGGGGGTGCCTGTCTCTTCTCGCTGCAAGGAATGAGTGTGCCAATGGGGCACAGGAAGGGGAGTCATTGGGTAAATCCTGTAGCAGGAACAAAAAATATATATATTGTTATTCATTTATCCTCCTTATCTGTTTCAGGGCTGCAAGGTAGGCTGACTCTGTCCTGCCACTGGATACAAGATCCTGGAAGGGACCATGCCTCATTGCAACACAATCACAGACACAGACTCGCACACCATACCTACTAGAAATTTATCACCAATTCACTAGTGCACCTCTTTTGGATGTTGGAAAAACATGAGCATCCGGAGAAAACTGACATTCATACTTAGAGAATGTGTGGAGTCCACACAGAAGGCACCTCACCTGAAAACTGACCTGGAAAACTAAGGACTGTGAACAACTACTAACCACACACCACTGTGTTGCCCAACGGACAACTAGCTATCAGGCTTAGTCAAACATTTCATGGATTCATGGACTGTTACTAGGATAATGACCTGGGGGGGTCTTTCTAAGCTCTGATGCCCTGTATCCAAACAGGACATTGAGGGCCAGGCATTTATAAGCTGCCTCTGACCATATGGGATATGGGTCCAAGGCCCTGGTGTAAATTCTCCATCCACTTACCCAGTTTAAGCACAACCTAGGTAATAGACGAAGTCAGCTTCACATGGATGGAAAGCCTGTTCCATAGGAGGGGCAGTCTCTGGAACACACATCTGTCTCTCCAGCATGTTCTGTTTAAGTCACAGACAAAATTCAGGTCCTTCGACATTGTATATCTGGTACTGTTTGATTTACGAATATGTAGGAGATTCATAAGTGTGAGGTTTGTGGATGCCTTGTAAGCCAGGCATAGAGCCAGGCACAGATCACCCCCTGCAAGCTATAGACGACTGAGTACAAGGAAAGGACTTTAAGGAGCTCTTCATAAGGCAGGTTTGTTGCACCTTGTATTCTTTTTGTAAGGAACCTTTGAGGTTGCTCTGGTATGCTTGGCCAGGTACATACCAAAGAGAGCATTGTACTCTGATTGGTCTGATAGGGGTGGAGTACAGTGGGATAATGACCTATTTGGACCTAGATGCCATGCCTTTACTTATAAGTTGCGCAGCATAAAAGGACTTCCTCACCACTGTGACCACATGATGGTTGAAGGGAAGTCTACTGTCTATGTGCGTACTCAGATCCCTGACCACTGGGTTGACTCTTAGGGGCATATTAACAACATGTTATTTAGCCAGGATGGTTGATTTCTCAAAGGGTATACTTATGCATTTATTAGCATTGAGTTTAAGACCATTCAGACTGGATTAAGAGTTGATATTCTTGCATGAGTCACTATCTGCATGAAATCTGCCATACCAGCTGGGATCTGCTTCAATTCTTTTTCAATTTTACCTAATATATTTAGTGTTGTCAAAATGTAAGTTTTAAAATAACATACTAGGTCAGCTTTAAATACATGTTTACTTAATCACGACAACCTGCATAATACCTTGTCAGGTGTTGTAATTTAGGATTACCAAACATTTTTCAGTTTTGTGTACATTTAAGTACATGGTATCCGCATTGTTTCTTCTTTCCTTATTGTAGTACAGTCACTTTATGAATGCAGCAGACTGGCTTTAGCTGTTCAGCTTCTGTTTATTGCATTTTGAAGTCTGTGTGAATAAGATGCATTGTAGTTTTCCTAGTGTTAAATCTGCTATTTTAGACGCTTGAATCTGATTAAATAAAACAGGAGCTAGTTACTTTTTCATCTTCACCTTTTGTGTAGGGATCACACACTGTAGCAGTGGTAGTACTAACCATTTAATTACCTACTCTATGAAGGCTTTCATTTTTGGCCCTTATGGAGCAGATCCTTGGCTGCCACTGGTGCCTCCCCTCGATCTTAGATGTTTGGAGTTGCATCTGATTTCCCTAACATAATCCCAAACTCTCCCCTTGTCTGACAGGAGATTAGTGACTTTTCTTATTTATATGATTTACTCATTTCCGCATGCCAGTGTAAGGAAGTTATGGGTGACCGTCTATCAATGTCTGCCATCTGTATTTGTAAGCATGGGACGCATACCCCAGTATCACCCCTAGAGTTGCTGTCAATGTTTATGAGCCCTTTCCTTCGCCTAGGGTAGGTGAGATGCAAGTATATTAGTGAGACATAAGTATATTTTTTGCACTTTAACTGTTCATTGTTTCTTATCAGTAGTGCACTGGCTGTATTTATTTGCTTATCGGTACTGCACTATTTTTTATTTATTTGTGTAACAGTACTGCACTAGTTGCATTGTTTTTATTCATTTGTTTGACTGACTTATTTACTTATCTGTGTCTCCATTTATATATTTGCTGATCTCTGGTTGAATTTTGTTTTTCTCCCACCCAAGTGCTGTTGTATATTTATAGTTTGTGGCTTTTGCTGTTGCCCGCTCCTACTGTAAAATTGATAAGGGACACTCCTCCCAGTCCCATTTCATTATCTCATTCTAACTAATACAGAGATCATTTGGGATTGGTAAGGTCAAACCCCTTAGTTCCTTAACCTTGAATTTTCTTCTGTTCCTCCTCTCTCCCTTTCCACTTTAGTAAAAAAAAAAAAAAAAAAAAACTTTATTCAGCTTCTTTTACTGTATTTGTGTTTCCTTCTCCTCCTGCTCTATTACTTCATCTTGCTTTTTCTGCTACTTGCTACTACTTGTTCTCTAAAGTGTTCAACTGCATCTTTTCTGTTGCATTTGTTACTGTTTGTTTATAGCCTGTTTAAATTGTAAGTGTTATTCTAAGCCTCTTAGTTTTGGTTTAAGCACTTGGGCTTTAGGCTTACCCCTTAGCTCTCCCTGGCATTTCTCTCTCAGATTCTGACAAATATGGATGGACAACTTCTTACAGTCTCTCCTGCCAGTGTGGTCGATTTGGGCATCCTGAGACAGTGCAGGAACTGCCATATGTACACAGGCAACCACCTACTACACCACCTAGGACCACAATTTGCGAGAGATGCAATTACATTAGGAACCTAGAGTCTATACTCTCTCTCTCACAAGCCAGTATATCTTGCACTGAGAAGGTTGTCAACACAATCACTACACCTCAAACACCACCCGCACCTACACAGCACACACCCACATATGTGGAGGTCCTCAACAAAAACATACCCAAACAAAGGAGATCTCTGAGGCAAAAACACATGCGATCTCCACAGCCCTCCACGCCACATACCGTGCATAGTTCACACACCTGTGTCTCACAACCACTAAGGCTTTACCATAAACCCTACTTGTAAGTCATGGGAGACTCCATTGTGAGACACACACACATGTGCCTCTTACCAGGCTGGATAAAGAGAAAGTCACGGTTAGTTGTCTGTCAGGGGTCAGAATCCGCCATGTCACACACGCACTCAAGTCTCTCAACAACAGGTACTGTTATGACTCTGTCATGTTGGTGTGAATGACCTGAGACATATCACCCCAGACTATATGAAAAGAAACATGATTGAACTCGCTGAATATGTGTCCCAGGCAGGTGTGTCCCTAGCCTTAAGCAGTATTCTACTGTCACACAGAATGGTGCCTCAATACAAACAGAAATGATTGACTTTAACAATTGACTTAGTTTCTGGTGTCATTTCAGGGGGATCCAGTACCTGACAGCCTGGGAAGATATGATCGACACCACAATGCTTTGCCAGAGATAGCCTGCATCTGTCTCACTTGGGCTTCAGGCTTCTGGCAAAGGCACTTGCCTCCCCCATAGTGCCTTTTTTAGAAAAAGTGATGAGGTTAACACTACCAACATGAAAATTTAAACAAAATGCAAATGAAAGGTCATGCTGCTAAACGCTAGGAGTTTAAATATGAAACTGCACTCGTTGCAAACATTCTTAACCCTGGAAAATGCTGACATCTGTGCAGTCACAGAAACCTGGTTCAAACCTGTGGAGAGCACCCCAGCCATACCTGGTTACTCATCCTGTCATACATGCAGACCCCAAACTGTGGGTAGTAAATAAAGACATACACACCTCCAAGCTGGTCAAACAGTATGATGCACAGGAGACACTCCAGGTGCAGTTAAGCATTGACAAGATCCCCTATACAAATCATAACTAGCTACTGGCCCCCAAATCTGAATCATGATGCCCAATCTGTCTATCTAGACCTCTTAGAATCTATCAAGATTCAACCCTTTACCATGATACTGGGTGACTTTAACTACCCAGACATAGACTGGAAGAACTACTCATGCCAGAACACAAATGCCCAGTGATTCCTTGATTTTTGTCAATGCAAATGCTTTGGAACAGCTAATTGATACCCCCACAAGAGGTGAAAATATCTTGGACTTGGTATTAACCAACATGAGTAACCACTGCAGCATCCTTGTAGTAACATCTTACCTTGCAAGATCCGACCATAAAGAGGTCACGTTCGAAGTCACCATCTCCCCCAATCCCCCCTCTAGCTAGGGTCAAACAAAAAAAAAAATTCCAAAACTGATTGCAGCCTCCTGAGGGATGGTGTAAATAGCTTCACAGCCCCCTCTCTGGGAACTGGCACCAGTATCCAAAAGAATACCAAATTACTGTACGAACATTTATATATCTGCATGGAATCAGGAATACCTGACCGGACTAAATCATCCTCCGCAAGGAAGATTAAACCTGTGTGGTGGACATCTGGAATAAATAAACTCTATAACAAAAGAACAAAAAAATTGTTGTCCAGGACCAAGAAGGAGCAGGTGCCTAATTGGAAGCAATCTCTCTTTAGCCTAAACAAGCAAATAAGAGCACTAGTGAAATCCTCCAAAGCAAACTTTGAGTCCAAATTGGCCACATGTACTAGAGACAATCATAAGGCCTTCTTCACATATGTCTGTAATCTCAAAGGTAACACCCAGATGTGTTCAGAACTGGTGGCCAGGGACATCACATATACAAATGCCATAGATATAGCCAACTTGCTGGCTGACAGATTCAGTGAAAATTTCACCCCTTTGTTCCCCTCATCAGTAAATCAGGACATTCCCAGTACCTGGCTCCTTCCCCCTTATATCTAGGGATCAGGTCATCACTGATCTCGCAAAGGCAAACAATACAGCATTTATGGGACCCAATAACATCTCAGGCTGCATCCTACATTAACTCAGGCAAGAACTTGCAGCACCATTAGGCATCCAATTGAAACAAAGCCTGAGTAATGGCTTTGTCCCAGCTGAGTGGAGGACAGACACTGTCATCCCTTTACACAAAGATGGAGTGTCCACCGATCTGGGAAATTATAGACTCATCAGCCTAACTAGCCTGATCTGCAAGGGCATGGAATTGATTATCATGGACCTCATTAACAAGGACATTGGCAACCTCCAAACACTCGATCCCACACAGTTTGGCTTTGTCAGGGGGAGGTCATGTCTGTTAAATTTGGTTGACTTTTTTGAGACAGTCACCAAAGCCATGGATGAGGAGAAGACGGTACATACCACTTACCTTGACTTGGCCAAAGCCTTCGATACTATTCCCCAACTCTCTCAGCTAGGCATCAATCCATATATTACCAGATGGGTAGCTAATTGGCTCACTGATAGAACCCACCTAGTCAAAATAGGGGAAGCCACCTCAAACAGTAGACCAGGGTTCAATCTTGGGGCCTCTGTTATTTGGGATATACTTTTCTGTGGTGCAGGCCAAAACCAGTGGGCTATGGCTGACCAAGTTTGCAGATGACTGTAAGCTGGATGCTGTCCTCAATTCCCCTAGTGACGTAGACATCCTCTAAGAGGATCTCACCCAAACAAATGACTGGTGCCAGAAACATGGCCTTAAGCTGAATACAAAAAAATGCATCATCCCCTTTGGGGAGAGTGATGTCCCCATAAATTATCACATTAATAACAACGTCCTAAGCATGCAATCAGTTTTGAGGGATTTGGGCACTCAGATTGATAGCAACCTGACTTTTGACCACCATGTTGCTTCCATTGTATGGAAAGCTTTCTACATGGCCCACCTCATAAGTAAGGGTATCTCATCCAGGGACAAGGAGGTCATAACATCCCTGCATTCTTCCCTTATAAGGCCCATTATTGAGTACAATGCCCCATTTGGCACGTACCTCGCAAAGCACATGCAGCAGCTGGAGAGACCACAGAGGTTCCTCACCAGGAGAATTCAGGGCCTCAGAAATCTACCATACATAGATAGGCTAAAAGCTCTATCCCTCTACTCAGTTTCATACAGATTCCTCAGAGGTGACCTCTGTCTGGCATACAAGGTGATCTCGGACCCCGCCTTGATGAGACTGCTGCATATCCGCAAGTCAAGCTCCACTCGAGTAACCTGCACGTGAGGCCTCAACCTGGTCTGTGACATCAGTAGGACTTGTTAGCAGGACAGACTTGTGTCCCAGGGACTCCCCCATCTTGTGGAATAGACTCCCTCTCCATGTCAAGCAGAGAGTACCTCTTTACCCCTTTTTAAATGCAACCTGGATAACTGGATGGGAAATGGAAAATACATTCCTGGGATTCCATCGTGTGCTGATTGTCTAAACACGGGCTAAACTCTTGGCTAGGCTTATAAGGGCCTCAGGGTCAATAGCCTAGTAACTTCCTATGATCCTATGAGATAGTAATTTCTGAAGTGTGTGCTTTAAAACTTTCAAAGGTTCTGTTTGTAATAGGCATCCTGTAATCTGTGGCTTTTTAGGATAAGAATAATTAGGAAGGATAATATCGATGTACCTTGCTCATTTTATGAACAGATGAAGATTTAAGCAATCTCTCCTTCATGGTACCTGTGAATAGCAGTCACAGAATCCGAGGTATACAACACTATTCAGTTAAAATACAGATTGGGGAGTAGTTATGATCTTTTGGACAAAATTTGCTACATGATGTTCAAAACCTGCATGTCTTTTTTTGTAGAATTTTGCCACTGACGTTTTAGATGCAGACACTCTCCATATGAAGTATCACTGAATATGTAGTTGAGTCTCAAAAGGTCTGTATAGTAGCCCTTCACCCCGAAGACAATTGGGAAAAAAAGTAAAAAATTAAAAAGCTGTTGCCTTTCCTTGAGTCTTCCTTTGATTACATTCCTTGTAATAACTTTTGTGTCCAACACTGAAGTGCTGCATACCTGAAATGAGTCTTATAACCTTCCTTCCTTTAGTACCACTAGCCATGCAGCTGAAGTGCACAGTTAGTTTTTAATCATATAGTTTGTATTTGTGAGGGAGATCACCACATGGCCTACTGCCTGCTGAAGCAGAACTGGTGTTATTTATCACTATTCAGTGAAATTGGTACACCTTGTTTGCTGTAGCATAGACTAGATCCAGGCCTGCTGAGTCTAGCTTTGTTTGTTTGCTTGTTATTTCCCTGAAACGCTAATTCCACCTAAAACACGGCTTTTCAGCGCTTCTATGGATCCCTAGTGATATCTGCATTGCTTACTGTACTTATTTCCTTGTTTCACTTGAAAGAAAGTTACTGTTTGTCGTTTTTGCATTTAAGTTACCTGTAACACATTGCATTTAAGTTACCTGGCATTTGCTCACTAAGTCAGCACTAAAAAATTAAAAGCACTACACCCTCACAAACTCCCCTTGAGTACCTTGTTCCCCATTGGCCCTTTTTTTCAATTATAAAGGAATTCCCAATACTATTCTAGCATGTCCAAAGGTCAGTTGTCAATCTCCTCTCCGGTCCAGCTGGTGAATCTGGGAATCTTGAGGCAATGTTACAACTGCCTCATGTACACAGACAACCCTCTCCTCCTCCCAACAAATTCCAACACATGTGAGAGATGCAACCATATAGCCAAACTGGAGGCTAAGCTCTCTCAACTCAGTACTGGCGTAACCAGTCAGGAGGAGAAGGAAACCACACTCACTACAATTCCAGTCTCACATAGACCTACCACGACAGCAAACCAAACACATAAACACACAAAAACATACTGAGGCTCTAAATAAAAATCTGCCTAAGCAGCAGAGACCTCCAAAGCAGACACCCAAGCAACCACTACCCCAAAACAAAACACGTGCAACACATAGCTCACAAAGCCAGTGTGCCAAACAGTCACAGCCCTTAAGGCTAAACAACACACCTGATACACTTGTAATAGGTGACTCTGTCGTCAGGCACACTGACGTCTTGCTCACCAGGCTGAACAAGGAGAAGGTCAAGGTGAGCTGCCTGTCGGGCACTAGGAACCGCCACACGCACTCAGGTCACTCCAAGGCAAGTACAAATATGACTCGGTCATTGTCCATGCTGGTGTGAATGACCTGAGACGTACCTCCCTGGACTACATGAAAAGAGACATAGAGGAGCTCTCTGAGCATGTAGCCCAGGCTGGTATGACTCTGACCTTGAGTAGCATCTTACCCTCACAAAGAATGATGCCATAATATGAAGACAAGATGATCAATTTCAACAATTGGCTTAAGTATTGGTGTCATTCAAAGGGGATCCAATGCCTGTCAGCCTGGGATGACATGCTTGACAAGCCATGATGCTTCGCTAGGGACGGCTTGCACCTGTCACCCCTGGCCTTTTGGATATTGGCAAAGGCTCTTGCTACCCCCATAGTGCCTTTTTTAGGCAAGGCTCAAAAGACAAACCCACCTCCATAGGTATCACAAGGGATAAGAAACTAAGAGTAATGCTACTCAATGCCAGAAGTCTAAACATCAAGATGCATGCATTCGAAACTCTCCTTAGCATGGAGAACATCGATATCTGTGCAGTAACAGAAACCTGGTTCAAGGGTCCCAAGAGCACCCCAGCATTACCAGGTTATACCTCATACCATGCTTTTTGGCCCCAAAACTTGGAATGAACCACAAAAGGAGGGGGAGAATCAATATTCTTCAAAGATACCCATACCTCCAGGTTGGTGGCACAGCACGAAGCATCAGAGACTATCCATGTGCAACTAACAGCGGGTAAAACTGCCTTCCAGTTTATAGCCTGCTACAGACCACCCTCCCAAACCCAGGAACCCCACTCGGCCTTCCTGAGAACACTGGAAAATATGAAGGTCTCTCCAAACACCATTATATTGGGCGACTTCACCTACCCAAACATAGACTGGGAGCATTACTCTAGCTCCAACACCTAGCCAAAGGTTCCTAGAATTTATAAACTCAAATGCTATGGAACAACTTGTTACCACTCCCACAAGAGGGGAAAACATACAGGACCTGATCATCACCAACATGGGGACTCTATGCTCCAGACCAGAAGTGTATCCCTGACTGGTAAGATCAGACCATAAGATCAGACCATAAACTAATCTCACTGGATATTCACATCCCGACCTCACCCCCTGCCCAGAAAACCACAGTGAAAAACTTCTCTAAAGCAAATTTCACACTCCTCAAAACTGAGGTGGAATCCTTCAAAGCTCCCGGGCCTGTGGAAAATACTGCCCAGACTGCAGATCCTTTATAAACGCATTCTATGAAAACATTCAGGAATGCATGGATCATGCAATCCCAAATAAAACCAAGACCCAATCCTCCAAAGGCAGACGTCCTGTCTGGTGGACCCAGCCATAAACAAAACTATACAATAGAAGGAGGAAGCTACTACATGATAGAGCAAAATCCCAAAAAGGGAAGGCATCTCTGAACAGTATTAGCAAAAAACTACGGGCACTCATAAAATTGTCTAAGGCCAGCTTCGAGAGAAAAATTGCACAGGACACTAAGGATAATCACAAGGCTTTCTTTAGTTATGTTAGGAACCTGGGTGGGAATTCCCAGATATGCTCAGAATTAGTCCAAAATGGCAAAATATACACCGAACCCACAGACATTGCCAACATCCTAGCTGACAGGTTCAGTGCAAACCCCCCCCCCCCTCCCCACCAAAAGGGCGAATATCTATCCCAGCAGAGTGCTGCCCCCCTGACACCTCAGATGCTCAGGTAAGAGCTGCCCGCTCCAAAAAAAAAAACACAGCATCAATGGGACCAGACAGTGTCCTGGGCTGCATCCAGGGTTGCCAGACGTCCCTATTTGGGCGGGACTGTCCCGAGATCAGCAGCCTGATCCCGAGTCCCGCCCTGCCGGTTTAAATCCCGGCCAGCCTCCGCTTTGTTTGTTTTGATTGTCCCGTATACCTGGTATACGGGCCAAAAATTGCTAAAACGGAGTTTAGGTTGTGTTTTGAAGTTCGTTTTGATTGGCCCATATGCCGTATACAGGCCAATCAAAATCGCTAAACACGGAGCTTCTGGTGTTTAATGCGAAACTGCAATGCACTAAACACGAGAAGCTCCGTGTTTAGTGCAGAGTTACTGAGTGAGCTCAGTGTGAGCTCAGTTCTTTAATGTGGAACTGTGTTCCGCATTAAAGACCTTTTTTTTTTTTTTTTTTTTTGCTCTTCAGTCTCCGGGTCTCCGAAGACCTTTTTTTTTTTTTTTTTTTTTTTGCTCTTCACTTGTCGTGAGAGACCTTTTTTTTTTTTTGTCCCTACCTGGGGGTCTGCAAATCTGGCAACCCTGGCTGCATCCTACATGAGCTCCAAGAAGAGCTAAACCCAAACATAAAACTACTGTTCAGTCTCAGCCTTACTACAGGATATGTACCCAAAGAGTGGCGTACAGCAACAGTGGTCCTTCTCCACAAAGGTGGTGCCTCAACGGATCCTGGAAACTATCACCCCATAAGCTTGACTAGCTTGGTCTGCAAAGCTATGGAAAGGATCATCATGGACCTCATAAATAAAGACATTGGGGACCTACAGACACTGGATCCTACCCAGTTCAGCTTTAAGGGCAGATCCTGCCTCTTAAACCTGGCCGATTTCTTTGAAACTATCACCAAGACCATTGACGAGGGGAAGGTGGTCCACACAGCCTACCTGGACCTCGCAAAAGCCTTCAATACAATACCCCACTCGGGCATTATAGATAAGCTCACCAGCTTAAATATAAACCCCTATGTCATTAGATGGGTTGCAAACTGGCTCAAGGACAGAACCCACATGGTTAGATTTGCTGCAGCCATGTCAGACTCCAAACTAGTTACAAGTGGCATCCCACAAGGCTCAGTCCTGGGACCTCTCTTGTTCGGTATATATTTCTCGGAGGTACAGGCCAACACAGAAGGACTGTGGCTGACCAAGTTCGCAGATGACTACAAACTGGGCGCCATAATCGACTCTCCAGCTGACACAAGCATCCTCCAAAAGGGCCTCATAGAAACAGACAACTGGTGCCAGAGCCATGGCCTCAAGCTAAACACCAAAAAGTGTATAGTCATCCCCTTTGGCAAAAACAAAGTGCCCACAAATTACCACATAGGTGGTAATCCATTAAGTACAGAAGAAGTAATTAGGGACCAGGGGACCCAAGTTGATAGCAATCTCTCATTTGACAACCACGTGGCCAAAGTGGTTAGAAAAACATTTTATATAGCCCACCTAATCATGAAGGGATTCACATCTAGATCAGGGTGGTCATTGTGCCTCTTTATTCATCCCCCATCAGGCCCATAATTGAGTACAATGCCCCTTTTGGGATGTACCTTACCAGACACCTGCAGCAACTGGAAAGACCCCAAAAGTACCTCACCAAGAGGATCAAAGGGCTCAAACAGATGCCATATGCTGCCCGGTTAAAGAAACTCCAGCTCTACTCAGTGGCATACCGCCTGCTCAGAGGCGATCTGTGCCTGACGTATAAAGCCATGTCCAACCCGGAATTAATGAACATGCTGCACCTCAGAAAATCCAAATCCCATCGAGCTACTCGCTCGAGAGACTTGAATCTCAACACTGAAATAAATAGGACATGCTGGAGGGACAGATTCATAACCCAGAGGCTCCCTTCACTCTGGAATAAAATCCCAGTCCAGGTTAGGCAGAGTCCCTCATTGACTCTCTTCAAGAGGAATATTGATGAGTGGATGGGAGATCGTAGGTTTATCCCGGGTATCACTTCTGTGTCACTGTTAGACAGAGGCACAGTATACTAACCTCGAAAAAGGGCATAGCAAAATTAATTTAAAATGGGTGGCGAAAACCAAACACACTCTGGCTAGGCTTATAAATGCCCTAGGGCAGATAGCCTAGTATGAACCTATAAAAAACCTGCACTCCTTCCTCTTCAACAGCTTCTGTAAAATGGGCTAGTCTGTAGGCAACATGGGAACAGTAAAACTGTACTAGGAACCGCTGCAGCAATCTTAAGTTTATTCTGGTGTGGCTCGTGAGGGACTGATGCAGTCATCTAATGATCCTGAACTTGGAACTTTATTAAAAATCCATAAATCCTCTAGTGCTTTGGCAACAGCATTCAAAGGAGTATTTTATTTTTATTATTTCCTTTTAAATGACCTTGGACTTTTTGGATTCCTTTGTTTGTGGCATAGCTGTAATGATGTTATAGGAGTAGTACACCCATTCTTCTGTAATGTCTCTACTCATACTGGCTGACATGCTGTACACGCTGGTTCCATAAAAAACTGAACACTTGTTGGGAATCTCCTCCAAAGTATGAGGAGTAGACCATCATCTATACCTTCCACCACTCCCCCATGCAAGGTCTGACCCTCTTGTAGTGTGAGCTCATTGTAAAACCTGGGCCCTTACTGTCATAGATGAGACAGAAATGCAGTTGTACATGAGGATCATTAGTTTGCCCATGCAAACCCTTTGCAGCTCAGCAGTACTGTGAATCACACTAGTCCAGATTCCAAAAGAGTTGCTGCCAGTGCAAGTCTGCCCTGATTCTGAAATACCTGCCCTCAGTGACTTACTTTGGTGTAAGGCCCAGCTATGAACAAACTCCAAAACACTTGTTCTCAGTGTAAGTGGTCACTTACCTTACAAAAGACTTATTCTCAGTGCAATCGGGCCCCTGAGTGCCACATTGTACTTTTCACATTTTAATGTTGTGTGCTTTTGTGGGAATAATGTCTTCACCTGTGTTTGGTCATTATCCTGCTGGTCTCCTTTCTTCAATGACACAAATGGACTGTTAAATACATAACAGCAGAACTCCTTAGCTGGGAGCTGTTTGGGGGTTTACTTATGCAAACTGCTGGCTGGCATATATTTCAACACAACTCAGAGTTGTATATTTTTAGGAAACAGCAGCAGTAAAATCAGAACCGTTGAAGTTGTGTTGCTGAAATACACTGAATACTGAAAAGCATCCCACCCCCAAACAAAATCCCACACCACCACCCTGTGATTGAACTGATAGCTGGATTCAGTCAAGGTTTGCAAATAAGTTTCCCTCTGATTCAGCTCTTGGCCAGACCCACCCATCAGTTAAAGCTGTTTTCCTGGTTTAATTTTTGCAATCTTTTGGCTTACTAAGTCAATCTATGATTAATGCTTGTGAAATTAGCATTATTTCAATGTTTGATGTTAGCCAAAATTGCTTCCTGCTGTTTGTGTAGGCCAGTGTTTACACGGGAAGTAGTAATGGCATGTACATGTACGTGTACATGCGATAAAGCTAGCCGTGAGACGTGGGAAACTGGCAGGAAGGTTTTGGAGAGGACTGAAGTTATCATTGCAAATTGTGTTTAGTCATTTAATGTGTTTTCTAGCTGGGTGCAATGACAATGATTGGGCCTTATTTGGCATGCGGTGGCTCACATTTCATGGTACTAAAACTAGAAATCATACATTTTTCATTGCTGTTAGACACACACACACACACACACACACACACACACACACACACACACACACACACACACACACACACACACACACACACACACACACACACGATGCAGTAGTGCAAAATGACACATCATGTAATGCTTCATCAAACATTTAATTTGTACCAATGAATTACCAGGCAGAATAATTTCATTTGTTCAGTCATTTTAAAACCACTTTCCTTTAAACAAGCTGCCACTAAGGCCAGTGGTGCAAAGTTATTTAAAAATAAAGCATGCCTTTTTCTACAGAAATGAATGTTCTTGCATTTGTTGTGCAGAATTCCCAAACTGGGACTACTGTGTTTGCTGATAACTGGTTCCATCTGGCAGGTGGGCAAGGAGCATAATTTCTAATGGTTGCAGGCTAGATTTCAAGGCCATCCTGCCTTTTCTAGGCATACTTCCAGTCCATTGAGGTCAGACTTCCCTGGCCCTGAACGTCTTTCAGCTGTTAATTGTACATGGCACCGGAGATGCAGTATGTTCATCCACCCCCTTGGTGAGGGTCAAGGCTTTCTTTACTGCAGAGTTTTTGTTTTGTCCTCCACAAAAAGTATCCTGGAAACTCATATAGGATTGTTCAAACTGAAAAATTTCCTGATGATCCCCAATTTCAGAATACTCTTCCTTCAAATCCTTTGTTGAAGAACAATCCTGGTTAACTAGGACCTAAGGATTCACCCCATATCTTTATTCACAAGGATCTCTCTCAGTTCTTGAGATTTTAGGTGAACAACAGACATTTCCATTTTAAATTCCTCTCCATTGGCATCTCCATGGTGTCTCAGGTGTTGACCAAGCTTGCCAAGTTTTTGGTCCTAGTGCCTATATTTCTGACCAAGATTTTCAGGTTCTTTGTCCTAGTGCCCCTTTTTCTGTGGATTCTGGGTGTCCACATTAACTTTTCTGTAGATGACTGCCTCATTCCTAGCCCAGTTGGTGGAAGAGATGGACCGATTATTGTGCTAGAGTGTGAAAAACTTGAGATTCTTACTGAATTACATGTAATCCAGCTTAATGCTGGAGACATCCAGAGCCCACCTGTCTGTGTAACAAGACACAGAAGAGAGCTACTTATTTTTGCCCAGTGAGAGAGCTCAGGCTTACCTGCTAGTTTTTATTTTGAAAAAGTCTTGTGGGTATTAGTGGAAGAAAGCACAAAATAAAAGTTTGTCTAGGCTAAATTAAAGAATTTTCTAAATTAAAGGATTTTATACATACCACCAGATGGGTGGCTGCGGTGGTGCAGCAATTAGCATTGCTGCCTCAAGCAAGAGGCTCTCCGATTCGATTCTCGGCTGGGGTGCCTTCTGTGTGGAGTATACATGTCCTCCCTGTGGTTGTGCAACATGGGTTTCCTCCAGGTGCTCTGTTTTCCTCCCACGTCCCAAAGACATGCTGCAGGTGGATTGGACAGATTAAATTGGCACTGGGTGTGTGTGCCTTCTGTAGATGGTTAGGTGCCGGACTGGCAAATCACCACCGTAAAACTCCACTGCCAACTGTTCTGTGGACCATTGTTCTGATGTGGTGACCCCTACCAGGAAAAGCTGAAAGGTGAAGAAGAAGGTTCATACCGCCAGATCCTGGAATTTTGATTGGGGGTTTTGTTTTGATTTTAACACATGGAACAGGAATTGGATTCATGATTTTTGCAGTTTTTATTAATAAAGATCAGTTTATTGAAAGAAGTTAGTTTTCTTACCTGTCTGAAAATGCATTTTAGAGTGATTATTTTTTAAGTTCTGACAGTAGAAATTGATTGATGGTCACTAATACTGACAGATAAGGTGCTACAGTCTGGGGTTAAGTCTGGGGCAGATGCTGGAAGCCAGTCTAGAGTAGATTATTTTTGCCTGTAGCTTTATTATATCTAGATGGGGAGGTAATTGCTTTGGTAAAGGTAGACAGATGTATAGTGTTAGTAGAATTCTCTGAGTGTATTTTTTGCCAATCTATATTTTGATCACCTATGATAGTTTTGTATGGGATTTTGGATGAGGTCCAGGATAGCATTTCCTCAAAGGTGGCTGTATTGTTACTTGTGTGATGTATGTAACTTTGATTACTAAGTTCTTATGTTTGTTTATTTTGAGGAGTGTTATAAAGGTTTCTAAGTTGGTGAATGTTGGAATTGGGTGTGGGTATAGAGATAGGTGGATGGTATTTCTAAAATTTTGATAAGTTGTTGCACCTGGATGGCCTCCCAAAGCCAGCCTCTAAGACATTATGGAGTATGCTTCTGCCTTGGAATGGTGTAGCATGTTAGTGACACATAAGCCGCATTGCTGTGGTTTGCAGTTCTTCCATGGAGTAACATGTTGGAGATGCACTCACAGCAGTGCTGTGGTCTGCAGTTCTTCCATGGAGTCACGTGTTGGAGATGCACTCACAGTAGTGCTGTGGTCTGCAGTTCTTCCATGGAGTAACGTGTTGGAGATGCACTCACAGCAGTGCTGTGGTTTGCATTCTTCCATGGAGTAACTTGTTGGAGACGCACTCACAGCAGTGCTGTGGTCTGCAGTTCTTCCATAGAGTAACGTGTTGGAGATGCACTCACAGCAGTGCTGTGGTCTGCAGTTCTTCCATGGAGTAACATGTTGGAAATGCACTCACAGCAGTGCTGTGGTCTGCAGTTCTTCCCACCCACAGCACTGATGTTCTGGATCAGTATTTGCCACACTTGATCCTGTAAAGGCCGGTCAGTGCTCATTCTCCTCAGTAGGTGTTTGCATGGATCCAGAGTGCTTGTAGCAGGACATCAGTTTCATCAGGGCTGAAATTGTCCATTTACTGCCATCCAAGTGGATGTGCAGACACCTGTGAACATGACTCCTGAGACATAGCTGTTAAGTGCATATTGCTTGGAACTGGTTTGATAACAGCTACAGACACAGAGGTACCTAGATATACCATATTATAGGTGAAGGGACAGCTATGGGGTTCTGTCATACTGTATTTGGAAAGACTGATGGGAACACACACAGCTGGTATACTTGCCACATATCAGCATGCATGGATTCCCTGCAGCACCCACATGTATTGGAGGGCAATTATCCCTGGTAACAACATTGGGAATACCTCTGGAAACGCAGGCAAGACAGCTGTACAGCAGTACATGTGGAAGGATTTATTGGTAAAGGCTTAAAATTCTGTAGCTAATGTAATAGGTCACCATGTACTGTAGAGAAGGCATATCTCCGTAAGAAGTGACAGGCATGTACATAGGGAGGTTGCCCTGAAATTGTGGGTTACCATTTTGTAGTACAAGATATGTTTACGTTACGCATGCTTATAAATATTTTGATATTGTTAGGTGTATATAAACTCATATATGCAACTAAAGTGCTCACAGTGATTTCTCAGATATTCAACTTTATTTAAATTCAAACTAGCCCCTTAGCATTACTCCTTCAAAAGCTTCTAAAACATCTACTCTAGTTGTTTAATTTAAAATTAGAAATTGGCATAAAAAGGTTAAATCCGTCATAAGGAGCCAATGAAAAACCCCAAGTAATTAGTTAGGGAACCTACCTAAAGCAAAATCCAATGCCATGTTCCTAACTACCATAATATCAATAATAATAATATAATACAATAAATGTTTACAATAAATAATATACATATTTTATTAAACTTTTCTGCTTTGTTTCATATCTAAAAATATGTCTGGTTTCATCCTGTAAAAGTATATCTGAAACATAATATAAATGCTCATCCCAAAGTTTATACTTGACTAAAAAAAAATTTAACAAAGCAGGTTCCGAAACATGAAATCTTTGAAGGTAGTAGGTATTAGACTTTCCTGAGACATTACATATTTCTCTAATATGCTCTTGTATATGTGCATGCATCAGACATTTTGTTTGTCCATTATAAAACAAATTATAAGGGCATTTTAAACAGTATACCATTGCCTTTTGATAATCTAAAATCTTTCATGTCTGTCACTCTTATCCACATATTTGCTAACACTGTAGCCCTTACACACACTCCCTTCCCTTCTGTCAAATATACCCATAAGAATCGCAGCCTGTCCATTATACCCAAAAATTTCTATATGAAAAATTGCGAATACAGTTCAGCTTTGTGCTCAAAATCTCATCTGACTGAATTGTATAACAATAGTTTTTCCAAAGTCTATTTACTGCTCAATGAACAGTGAATAACAGGTAACAAAATATTCATATCTGTTATGTGAACATACACTTTTTGAAGCCAAGATTTTTTTTTAATATGTACCACCTGGCCAGCTTAAGAAAGTATTAATCAGTGTGTGCTGCTCCTAGTCTGTGTTGTTTATTATCTTCAGGAAGTTAATTCAGGCAGGAATAGCAGATGTAGTATATGAGCAGGATGAATAAAAGTGCACATGTACACATTTGGTGAAAGCACCCCTTTCTGTGTAATCTGAGTAGCAGTAAATAAAATGTAATCTTTCTCTGATGCGCCATATGTGTATTTGTATTAGGTTATATGTGCATTGCCATGAGATCAGACACAGCAGTCAGTAACCTTGTGGCTGCCTAAAATCCCAGACCACTTAGTTTGCATTTTGATTTAATATCTCTGTAATTTGTACAACTGTATTTATTCTTCTTCTTGTGTGATATAGCTGTATATCTTAGTGTTGACCTCAGTTGTAGTGAAATCCTTTGTCTGGAGGCCTTGTCTGTTTTCTTAGTGGCAGAAAGTTTACAGAACTAGTTTCATCCGGCCAAAGTATTCCTGCATCTGTATTGTTTGGATAATTGGTTTGGTTTCTGTCCTGTGTTTTAAATCAGATATACCTGTTGCTCAGGCTGCTGCAGAGAGACTGACCTACGGCCAGCTGTGATACTGAGAAAAGATAAGAGTTTATTCTCATTTTTTGTCTACATTTTGATTTAATATCTCTGTAATCTGTACAACTCTTTTTCCTCACCCACCCTCCTAGTTCTTGTTTTGGTCTTTTTGTCTTGGTGTCTTTGAGTTGCCCACCTCTGGTATTAAGTCAATACTGGACACTCCCACCCAGTCACATTACATCAGCTCATTCTACTGTTAATAGTGAGAACCTAGCAAAGGCCCACCCCTTTAACTTCTGCATATTGAATTATCTCATTATCTTCTGCCTCTTCACTTTCTACTTAAAAAAAAAAAAAAAACTTTCCTACATTTCCTGGAACTAGTGTAGCCCAGATACAGACTTGCTGTATCCTGGACTTTTTGTATGCTAGTGGTGCTCTTCAATTTTTTCCCTCAGATCTGCTTGTTCTCTGCTCTCCTGTACTTTTATTAGCCTATTAGTCTAGCACTTTAAACTACTCCTGGTGCCAGAAAGTCTGCTCTTCAAACTTTCCTTTAGAACTAGCTGGTTTGTCAGTAGTGGCACTAAAATCTGAATCCTTGTGACTAGCACTTGCTATAAAACCTGCTGGAAAGCACTAGGTAGCCTTAAACTGATACAAGTACTCGACTCTTCTTGTTAATAACAAGAAATTAATCATAGGCTCTAAACAGCCTATAATTGCAAAGTACCTTGCCAAGGTAAGGGCAAACAGCTCTTGTACTTTACAAAAGAAACACTGAACCAGGCATGTCCAACAGTCCGCTTCCTGTGATTTCTCCTGTCCACCTGGTGAACCTGGGCATACTGGGGCAATACAGCAATTGCCTCATGTACACAGACAACCCTCTCCTCCTACCACCCAACACTACAACCTGTGAGAGATGCACTTACATAGCCAAACTGGAAGCAAAGCTCTCTCCACCCAAGATTGTGCTAGACAGTCAAGAGGAGAAGGTCAACACCTGCACTACACCTCAAGCAACACATAGCGCTTCAAAACTCACGCCTCCAACATCCACACATAGTAACACTAAACCCACTTATGCGGAGGCCCTAAACATTAACCTGCCCAAGCAACAAGGACCTCCGAAGCTGAAACGCAAACAAACACCAGTCATAACCAAAGTGTCACATAGCTCACAACACCAGTGTGCCACCCAACAGTGGCCCCTAAGGCAAGACAACGTGCCCAACACATTAGTCATAGGCGACTCTATAGTCAGTCACACTGATGTCCCACTCACCAGGCTGAACAAGGAGAAAATTACAGTCAGCTGCCTGTTGTTTGCCAGGATCCACCACATCACGCATGCACTTTACTCCACAACACGTACAAGTGCGACTCTGTCATTGTCCATGCTGGAGTGAATGACTTGAGATGTACCTCCCTGGACTACATGAAAAGAGACATGGAAGAGCTCTTGGATCATGTGACCCAGGCAGGAATGACCCTAGCCCTGAGTAGCATCCTGCCTTCACCCAGAATGATACCACAGTATAAGGAAAAAATGATTGACTTCAACAATTGGCTAAGCTTCTTCAAAGGGGATCCAGTATGTGTCTGCCTGGGATGACTTGATCAACAGACCATGATGCTTTGCCAGAGATGGTCTGCACCTGTCACCCTTGGGATTCAGGATACTGGCTAAGGCTCTTGCCACCCCTATAGTGCCTTTTTTAGGCAAGGCTCAAAGGACAAAACCACCACCGTAACCGATATAAGCATGCAAATTCTGAAGGTAATGCTACGCAATGCTAGAAGTCTAAACCTCAAAACGCACTGTCTTGAGGCACTTCTAAAAATGGGGAACATCGATATATGTTCTGTAACTGAGACCTGGTTCAAGACTCCAGAGAGCACCCCTGCAATACCAGGCTATAACTCTTACCACACTTTTCGGCCACCAAACCAAGACCGAAAAACTGAAGGCGGAGGAGTGTCCATATTCACCAAGGATATTCACACCTCCAGGCTAGTTGCCCAACACAATGCATCTGAAATTCTACAGGTACAACTATTACTAGGTAAGACTGCAATCCAAATTGTAGTTTGCTACAGATCCCCCACCATTCCCCAAGATTCTCACTACACCTTTCTAAACATACTGGAAAATATTAAGATACAACCAAACACCCTAATACTGGGTGATTTCAACTACCCTGACATTAATTGGGAAAACTACTCCGGCACAAACACCTTAGCCCAACAGTTCTTGGAATTCATAAATTCCAATGCCCTGGATCAACTAATCCATAGTCCCACCAGGGGCTCAAATATCCTAGACCTGGTCATTACCAACATGTGAGATTGATGCTCCACACCAGTGGTCACCCCCTCGTTGGTCAGGTCTGACCATAAGCTAATCACACTTGACATCCACATCCCACCACCCAGTAGGGAAACCTCCATAAAAAACTTCTCCAAAGCTAACTTCATGCTACTCAAGCCGGAAGTGGCAAACTTTATGACGCCCATGCAGACGGGAACTGAAAGTTCAACTGCTGAATCCTACACTAAGGTACTGTACGAGCACATCCACTCATGCATGAATCATGCCATTCCAAATAGAACCAAGATGCTCTCCTCCAAAAAAGAGAAGCCAATCTGGTGGTCCCCTGCCATAAACAAACTATACAGCAGAAGGAAGAAACTGTTGCAGAAAAGAGGAAAATCCCAGGATGCAAAATACTCCCTTACCAGCCTCAGTAAGAAGCTGAGATCCCTCATAAAATCCTCCAAAGCTAGTTACGAAAATAAACTTGCCAAAGATTCCAAGGACAACCACAAGGCATTCTAAAGTTATGTCAAGGATCTAAATGGCAGTGCTCAGATATGTTCTGAGCTACAACAGAATGGCATTAAATATACTGATCCCAAGGATATTGCCAAAATCCAGGTAGATCGATTTCAGTGCCAACTTCACCCCCTAAAGGGTCCAGCACAATACCAAAAGATTGCCAAATTTCGGTAATCACGACCACACAGGTAAAAAAACGCACACTCCAAAGCTAAGAATACAGCATCCATGGGACCAGACGACATCCCGGGCTGTGTACTACATGAACTACAAAATGAACTACTACAAAATGAACTGGCACCTCACCTAAGTGTCATGTTTAATCATAGCCTCACCTCAGGCTTCGTGCCCAATGAGTGGTGCACACAGTTATCCCACTCCACAAGGGGATCCACCTTGGATCCCGGGAACTATCGTCCCATCAGTGTGACAAGCCTGATCTGCAAAGCCATGGAATGCATTATCATGGAACTTAACAAAGACATTGGCAACCTTCAAACACTAGACCCCACCCAGTTTGGTTTTCTAAAGGGCCAATCTTGTCTCCTCAACCTGACTGACTTCTTCGAATCAGTATCCTGAGCCATGGATGAGGGTAAGGTGGTCCACACAGCCTATCTGGACCTTGCCAAGACCTTCAACACCATCCCCCACTCTGGAATCATAGATAAACTTACTAAGCTGGGCATTAATCCCTATGTCACTCGATGGGTTGCCAACCAGCTTACTGACACTGTAAAAGTAGCCGACTCAAAATCCAGCCCCAGACAAGTGACAAGCGGAGTATCTCAGGGTTCAGTCTTGGGACCGCTCTTGTTTGGCATCTACTTCTCTGAAGTACAGGCCAGCACTAAGGGACTCTGGCTAACAAAATTTGCAGATGACTACAAACTGGGAGCCATTACTGAATCCCCAAATGATGTGGATATTCTACAAAAGGGCCTTACAGAAACAGATGCTTGCTGCCAGAGCCATGGGCTTAAGCTTAATGCCTAGTAATGTATAGTTATCCCCTTTGGGAAAAGCCATGTACCCATTTATTACCACATAAGTGGCAGTACACTAAACACCAAAAGTGTGATAAGGGACTTAGGGACACATGTTGACAGTGGTCTCACCTTCAATAACCACATCGCCACAACATGTTGACAGTGATCTCACCTTCGATAACCACATCACCACAACAGTCAGGAAATCCTTCTATGTGACACACCTCATCATTAAGGGCTTTTCATCCAGACAAAAGGAGGTCATTGTCCCACTGTACTCATCCCTCATTTAGACCCATTATAGAGTACAATGCCCTGTTTGTTATGTACCTCACAAGACATCTGCAACAACTGGAAAGGCCACTGAAATACCTCACTAAAAGAATCACAAGCCTAAAGCAGATGCCCTATGCTGACAGTCTAAAAAAAACTCCAACTATACTCTGTCGCATATCACCTGCTCAGAGGCAATCTCTGCTTAACATACAAGGCCATGTCAAACCCAGAGCTGTTGGACATGCTACACTTAAAGAAATCCCAATCTGTCAGAGCCACATGCTCCAGGGATCTAAACCTGGTCATCACAATAAACAAAACATGCTGGAGGGATAGGTTCCTGACCCGGAGACTCCCCGTACTCTGGAATAGACTGCCCATACATGTCAAGCTGAGCGCCTCTTTGGCCCTCTTCAAAAAGAACCTTGACGATTGGATGGGAGATAGGAAATTCAAAGTAACCTTTACAATACAATACCAGTTACATTAAGTTAATGTGAGACCTTTTTTTTTTTTTTTTTTTTTTTGCTCTTCAGTTAATGTGAGACCTTTTTTTTTTTTTTTTTTTTTTGGTCCTCACCTGCCGTTTGCCCCCAGACCATTTTTGTTTGTTAACCCAATGCGGCCCTTGCAACTGAAAAGGTTGGACACCCCTGGTCTAGCACTTTAAACCACTCCCAGTGCCAGAAAGTCTCCTCTTCAAACTTTCCCTTAGAACTAGCTGGTTTGTCAGTAGTAGCACTAAAATCTGAATCCCTGTTAGTAGCACTTGCTATAAAACCTGCTGGAAAGCACTAGGAAGCCTTAAACTGATACAAGTACTCAACTCTCCTTGTTAATAACAAGAAATTAATCATAGGCTCTAAACAGCCTATAATTGCAAAGTACCTTGCCAAGGTAAGGGAAAACAGCTCTTGTACTTTACAAAAGAAACACTGAACCAGGCATTTCCAACAGTCAGCTTCCTGTGATTTCTCCTGTCCACCTGGTGAACCTGGGCATACTGGGGCAATACAGCAATTGCCTCATGTACACAGACAACCCTCTCCTCCTACCACCCAACACTACAACCTGCGAGAGATGCACTTACATAGCCAAACTGGAAGTAAAGCTCTCTCCAGCCAAGATTATGCTAGACAGTCAAGAGGAGAAGGTTAACACCTGCACTACACCTCAAGTAACACATAGCCCTTCAAAACTCACGCCTCCAACATCCACACATAGTAACACTAAACCCACTTATGCGGAGGCCCTAAACATTAACCTGCCCAAGCAACAAGGACCTCTGAAGCTGAAACGCAAACAAACACCAATCACAACCAAAGTGTCACATAGCTCACAACACCAGTGTGCCACCCAACAGTGGCCCCTAAGGCAAGACAACGTTCCCAACACATTAGTCATAGGCAACTCTATAGTCAGTCACACTGATGTCCCACTCACCAGGCTGAACAAGGAGAAAATTACAGTCAGCTGACTGTTGGTTGCCAGGATCCGCCACATCACGCATGCACTCAAGTCACTCCACAACAAGTACAAATATGACTCCGTCATTGTCCATGTTGGAGTGAATGACTTGAGACGTACCTCCCTGAACTACATGAAAAGAGACATGGAAGAGCTCACATATCATGTGGCCCAGGCAGGTATGACCCTAGCCCTGAGTAGCATCCTGCCTTCGCCCAGAATAATACCACAGTATAAGGACAAAATGATTGACTTCAACAATTGGCTAAGCTTCTGGTGTCATTCAAAGGGGATCCAGTATGTGTCTGCCTGGGATGACATGCTCAACAGACCACGATGCTTTGCCAGAGATGGTCTGCACCTGTCACCCTTGGGATTCAGGATACTGGCTAAGGCTCTTGCCACCCCTATAGTGCCTTTTTTAGGCAAGGCTCAAAGGACAAAACCACCACCGTAACAGATATAAGCATGTAAAATCTGAATCTGCTACTCAATGCTAGAAGTCTAAACCTCAAAATGCACTCTCTCGAGGCACTTCTACAAATGGGGAACATCGATATCTGTGCTGTAACTGAGACCTGGTTCAAGGCTCCAGAGAGCACCCCTGCAATACCGGGCTATAACTCTTACCACACTTTTTGGCCACCAAACCAAGACCAAAAAACTGAAGGCGGTGGAGTGTCCATATTCACCAAGGATATTCACACCTCCAGGCTAGTTGCCCAACACAATGCATCTGAAATTCTACAGGTACAACTATTACTAGGTAAGACTGCAATCCAAATTGTAGCTTGCCACAGATCCCCCCACCATTCCCCAAGATTCTCACTACACCTTTCTAAACATACTGGAAAATGATTAAGATACAACCAAACACCCTAATACTGGGTGATTTCAACTACCCTGCCATTAATTGGGAAAACTACTCAGGCACAAACACCTTAGCCCAACAGTTCTTGGAATTCATAAATTCCAATGCCCTGGATCAACTAATCCATAGTCCCACTAGGGGCTCAAATATCCTAGACCTGGTCATTACCAACATGGGAGATTGATGCTCCATGCCAGTGGTCACCCCCTCGTTGGTTAGGTCTGACCATAAGCTAATCACCCTTGACATCCACATCCCACCACCCAGTAGGGAAACCTCCATAAAAAACTTCTCCAAAGCTAACTTCATGCTACTCAAGCCGGAAGTGGCAAACTTCATGACACCCATGCAGACGGGAACTGAAAGTTCAACTGCTGAATCCTACACTAAGGTACTGTACGAGCACATCCACTCATGCATGAATCATGCCATTCCAAATAGAACCAAGATGCTCTCCTCCAAAAAAAAAGAAGCCAATATGGTGGTCCCCTGCCATAAATAATCTATACAGCAGAAGGAAGAAACTGTTGCAGAAAAGAGGAAAATCCCAGGATGCAAAATACTCCCTTACCAGCCTCAGTAAGAAGCTGAGATCCCTCATAAAATCCTCCAAAGCTAGTTACGAAAATAAAATTGCCAAAGATTCCAAGGACAACCACAAGGTATTCTATAGTTATGTCAAGGATCTAAATGGCAATGCTCAGATCTGTTCTGAGCTACAACAGAATGGCATTAAATATACTGATCCCAAGGATATTGCCAATATCCTGGTAGATCGATTTCAGTGCCAACTTCACCCCCTTCTCACCCCCTAAAGGGTCAAGCACAATACCAAAAGATTGCCAAATTTCGGTAATCACGACCACACAGGTAAAAAAACGCACACTCCAAAGCTAAGAATACAGCATCCATGGGACCAGACGACATCCCGGGTTGTGTACTACATGAACTACAAAATGAACTGGCACCTCACCTAAGTGTCATGTTTAATCATAGCCTCACCTCTTCGTGCCCAAGGAGTGGTGCACAGCTACGGTTATCCCACTCCACAAGGGGATCCACCTTGGATCCCGGGAACTATCGTCCCATCAGTGTGACGAGCCTGATCTGCAAAGCCATGGAACGCATTATCATGGAACTTATAAACTAAGACATTGGCAACCTTCAAATATTAGACCCCACCCAGTTTGGTTTTTTAAAGGGCCGATCTTGTCTCCTCAACCTGATTGACTTCTTCAAATCAGTATCCTGAGCCATGGATGAGGGCAAGGCAGTCCACACAGCCTATCTGGACCTTGCCAAGACCTTCGACACCATCCCCCACTCTGGAATCATAGATAAACTTACTAAGCTGGGCATTAATCCCTATGTCACTCGATGGGTTGCCAACTGGCTTACTGACAGAACTGACACTGTAAAAGTAGCCGACTCAAAATCCAGCTCCAGACAAGTGACAAGCGGAGTATCTCGGGGTTCAGTCTTGGGACCGCTTTTGTTTGGCATCTACTTCTCTGAAGTACAGGCCAGCACTAAGGGACTCTGGCTAACAAAATTTGCAGATGACTACAAAATGGGAGCCATTATTGAATCCCCAAATGATGTGGATATTCTACAAAAGGGCCTTACAGAAACAGATGCTTGCTGCCAGAGCCATGGGCTTAAGCTTAATGCCTAGAAATGTATAGTTATCCCCTTTGGGAAAAGCCATGTACCCATTTATTACCACATAAGTGGCAGTACACTAAACACCAAAAGTGTGATAAGGGACTTAGGGACACATGTTGACAGTGGTCTCACCTTCAATAACCACATCACCACAACACGTTGACAGTGGTCTCACCTTCGATAACCACATCACCACAACAGTCAAGAAATACTTCTATGCGACACACCTCATCATTAAGGGCTTTTCATCCAGAAAAAAGGAGGTCATTGTCCCACTGTACTCATCCCTCATTTAGACCCATTATAGAGTACAATGCCCTGTTTGGTATGTACCTCACAAGACATCTGCAACAACTGGAAAGGCCACAGAAATACCTCACTAAAAGAATCACAAGCCTAAAGCAGATGCCCTATGCTGACAGTCTAAAAAAAAACTCCAACTATACTCTGTCGCATATCACCTGCTCAGAGGTGATCTCTGCTTAACATACAAGGCCATGTCAAATCCAGAGCTGTTGGACATGCTACAATTAAAGAAATCCCAATCTCTCAGAGCCACATGCTCCAGGGATCTAAACCTGGTCATCACAATAAACAAAACATGCTGGAGGGATAGGTTCCTGACCCGGAGACTCCCCGTACTCTGGAATAGACTGCCCATACATGTCAAGCTGAGCGCCTCTTTGGCCCTCTTCAAAAAGAACCTTGACGATTGGATGGGAGATAGGAAATTCACCCCAGGGATCACGTCAATCCCGTTAGACAAGGGGACCAGGGAAGTAATAGCCAGGGAATTGTTATGGCAAGGCTTGTATAGGCCGTAGGGCTGATAGCCTAGTACCAACCTATGAGCTCCATGTCATTGCTTCCACCTTTAAATAAATTGTAAAATAAAATAAAATTTGTTGGTTGGAGCAGTGAGGTATCTATTTCTGCAGTGGTGGGGTAAGATAACTCTTTTGAGTAGGAGAGATATGAAGGGTTACAAGTGGAATATAATTAAAGCAAACCACTTTACTTTTAAAATATTGATGTTCATCGTGTTTCACTGTTGCATTCATTACACTTGGGTTGTCCTGCTGGCAGGCTACCCGTAGTCGGCCTGAATTCCAAAGTCTAGGTCCGGCGTCAGTTGCTGTCACCTCTTCACTGACGTCAGTGCGCCAGGGGTATAAAAGAAGCAGCCAACGCCATTTTCTTCAGTCTTTCTTGCAGCGCAGTGCCCGAAGCAAAAGCAGTTCGCAAGTGCCGGTCAGCCGACTCCTGAGATTTTCGAATTTGAATTTCAGATCCGAAGTCTTCAATAAAGCTAAGTACCCCGTTGGGGAGACTTTTTCTTGCTCCAGACCCATGTCAGTAAAAGTTAACAATTGTATTTCTTGTGGGAAGCAAATACCTCATAATGACTTTCATTCTTATTATATTCCTTGCCTAGGCCCTGACCACAACGTTGCTAGTTGTCGGTTTTGTAATAGATTCAACCAACGCACCTTTAAGCGTCTGTTCGATTTTGCTTGATTTTGGCCAAAGGTTTATTTATATAATGCCGCTGGAACAACCGACGACCGGAGTTCATAAAAAGTGCAAAGACAAAGAAAAGGACAGGCATCAGAGGTGCAAAACCGACGACGAAGCCTCTTCTAGGCCAGTCGCCAGTTCGCCGGTTCTCAGTGAGGCGCTTTTTCAGCCCCTGACACCTGCTACCTCAGAGCCACAGGCTAGTGACGACTCCCACGTGGAGCGAGCTAGGCCTCTGGATACTCAAGGTATTGGACACATGGAAACTATTCCATCAGATGGGTCAGGAACCGCTGAGCAGGCATCGGCTTCTGAGGGTGTTTTCAGACCTACACAGTTGTATGTAAAGCCTACTTCAGCTTCCAAAGCAAAGACTAAAACAGTTCCAAAGACAAAGAAACAAGTACAGCATTCTCCTGGACAGACTTCCATGCCTAAAAAAAACAGATGCTCAAAATGACCGAAGACCTAATTACCTTGATCAGGGGTTCCCATCCCCCTCCTGACAAGAGACCAAGGCAAGAGACAGAATATGAATCTTCAGATCAGGTTTCCATTTCCTCTGACTCCTCTTCTGAACAGGAATACTGTCTTCCTCCTTATGAGGATTCTGATGCTGAAGAATCTATCCCTTCAGCCTCTCCGCCTGAGGATTATTCTTTTGGGGAAACCCTGCATACCATGAGGGAGCACTTCCACTGGGAGAGCCAAGACTACTCAGAATCTAAGAAAAGGCTTAGAGATTTTCTTTTATTACCTCAGCACAGGCCTCTGGCTGTTCCTCCTGTTAGACATTGTAGATGATGTATTTTCAGAGTCCGGCCTTTCTCCTGACCCTTTACCCCCCTGTCCCTGTTAAATCAGACAGATACCACAGGGTTCCAGATTCACATAAATTTCTTTATAAAAACCCTGCTGCTGACCCAGAAACTATTTCTCAGGGTCCAAAAGGGGTCAAGGCTTCTACTGCAAAAAACCCTATCCCCTCGGATAGGGATTCAAGGACGCTAGACAGATGGGGAAAAAAGGTTTACACTTCTGCTACTTTAGCTGTGAGGGCTTTAAATTGATAATTTCATATGCTTAAATATCAGCAATACTTAATGTCACTGGTAAATCAGAAAAGTATGTCAAATTCTGATTGTGCAGAAAATAAGGAAATGCAGGATTTATTGCATGCAACTGAACAACTGGGAAAAAGCATACATTGCAATGTGGTTTTGATTCTCTGGAGGCCTCTTGCAGGGCTGCAGTTACGGGTTCTGTCATTAGGAGGCATGCTTGGTTAAAGGAACAGAATCTGCCTGATCATGTTAAAGCGAAATTATTATATGCTCCATTACAGCAAGATACCTTATTTGGTGCTAAAGCAGAGGAGATGTTGAAGAAAATGGAGGACAAAGCAAGATCTATGCAAACAGTAAAGGATTTCTTACAGGTACAGCCACCCATATTTAGCAGGAACTGGCCTACAAAGAAATGGTCCTTTCCAGTGTCAGACAGGCCACAAAGAGGCAGATACAGATGCCCCAGAGGCAGATCCCAGCCCCAGGGCTCATACAGGCCTAAACAAATCACAGCCATACAAGAAATAGTCCCAATGACTTTCCTCTGTCAGCCCCAAGCAGTTATCTTTTGGCAGCTCCCTTAGGGGGAAAAGTAGCACTTTTTTCTCAAAATTGGCACATGATCACCGAAGACAAATGGGTCTTGAATATAGTGTCCCAGGGCTACAGGTTCCACTTTCACACCCTGCCAAGGGCAAAAGGCATGCCAGACCTGCCACACAATCAATGGGCAGAGGCACAAAAACAAGTTTCATCCCTCATGGACAGGGCCATTCAGCAAGTACCACAGCAAGAGCAGGGACAAGGATTTTACTCAAGACTTTTCTTGGTACGCAGAAAGGACAAAGCCTGGAGACCAATACTGGACCTGTCTATTCTGAATACATTTCTGGATGTCCCAAATTTCAAAATGTTGACTCTACAGCAGCTTCTGCCCATGCTGGGCAAGAAGGCTTGGCTTGTAACTTTGGACCTGAAAGAGGCATACCTGCATATCCCAATCAGACAATCTTGCAGAAGATACCGCAGATTCATAGCTGGCTCAATGCACTACCAATTCTCTGCACTGCCCTTTGGCTTATCTACTGCGCCCAGGGTCTTCACAAAATGCCTGGCACCAGTAATTGCATTTTGCAGACGAAGAGGAATTCAAATATATCCTTTCTTGGATGACTGCCTTATTCAAGCAGAGAACAAAGACATTCTACTAAAGCATCTGGCATTTGTAAAAAGATTATAAATTTGCCTAGGGTACACAGTAAATGAAAAGAAATCAAAACTAGTACCCTCTCAAGAGATAATATTCCTGGGTGCAAACTTATACAACTACCCAGATGGCTTATCTCACGCCAGACAAACAAAGGCAACTGACTTCTTACTTCAGAATGTTGGCAACAAAGACCCAGTTATCTGCAAGACAAATTCTGCAGGCTTTGGGCTTCATGGCATCCTGCATTCTGCTAATTCCATATGCCAGACTGCATATGAGGAAACTACAATGGTATTTAAAAAGTGTTTGTACTCAAAATTGTCACAGTCTGGAAACATTAATTACCCTCATTCCTTGCCTGCAACAGGAGTTTTGATGGTGGGCACAGGCCTGTCACCACAACAAGGGACAGCAATTCACCCTACCCACAGCCAGGCAGTCAGTAACAACTGATGCATCAGATTATGCCTGGGGGGCCCACATGGCAGGAAAATGTATTCAGGGCACATGGTCCACAAGCCAAAGGCATCTTCATATCAATCAAAGAGAGATGCTAGCTGTTCAGAATGCCCTGACAGCTTTCAAGGATTTACTTCATCCAGGACAACTACTGATAAGGATGGACAATAATGTGGTACATAAACAAGCAGGGAGGCACACATTCCTACCCCCTCTGCAGACAAGCCATGACTTTGTGGGACACAGCATTGACTTACCAAGTACTCCTGCAAGCACAATTCCTGCCAGGAAAGAAAAAATACTCTGGCAGACGAACTAAGCAGAAACCTCACGGATCCCCATGAGTGGAAACTGGATCCACAAGTCTTCAGCATGATAACAAAGAAATGGGGATGCCCAGACATAGATCTATTTGCCTCCCCTCACAACTGCCAACTACAGAGATTCTGCACAAGGACTTATCACAACCAAACATGGAAAGTGGATGCTCTGTCATTCAGCTGGAAAACCCTAATAGTATATGCCTTTCCTCCACTGCCTCTCCTCCCCAAGGTACTCATAAAGATCAGACAAGAGAAGCCAAAAATGATTCTGATTGCCCCAGACTGGCCCCACCATCACTGGTACCCAATCCTAAAGAGCTAGTCTCAAGGCCCAGCCTGGACTTTACCAAAAATTCCTCATCTTCTGACCCAACGAAACAATCGGATCCTGCACAGCCAACTCAGAACCCTAAATCTGGCAGCATGGCAGACAATGTAGCCATTCAGAACACACCTCTCTCTAAAGCAGCGATGGATGTTATTTTGGGAGGCCAGGAGGCCCAGTACCAGAAAATCTTATGCAGAAAAATGGAAAAGATTCTGTGCTTGGAACCAGGCACAAGGAACTGACACGTTTGTACCAAATATTCCTCAGATTTTACAATACCTAACTGAGATGCTGGACAAAGGCCTATCCTTTTCATCAATTAAAATCCATGCCTCTGCCATTTCAGCTCATTACAATATGGAACCACCTATTTTTTCTCATCCATTGCTAAAGCAGTACCTCAGAGGGGCCAAAAACATAAGACCCCCAAGGAGAGCACCAATACCTGCATGGGACCTCAATTTTGTCTTGGAAAAACTCACACTGCTGCCTTTTGAGCCAGCCAGTACAGCTGAAATAAAGTTCTTATCTTGGAAAACAGCTCTGCTTCTAGCAATAACCTCTGCAAGGCGAGTCCCAGAGTTACAGGCACTCATGGCTGTGGAACCTTTTATCATTTTCCATCCAGACAGGGTTTCTCTGAGGACGAACCCGACATTTATGCCTAAAGTAGTGTCCAGTGTGGCCCTTAACCAACCCATTAATTTGCCTACCTTTTATCCAAACCCACAGAGTAAGGGTGAGAGACTCCTGCATTCTTTGGACATACACAGAAAACCACGCTTTTACTTGGACAGAACAAAAGCTTTCCGAAAAACTGAGCAACTCTTAGTGGCATATGCTGCAGGATCACAAGGAAAGGCTATCTCAAAGCAGACTATTTCAAAATGGATAGGCCACTGCATTCGTTTCTGTTATTCTCAACATGGCAAATCAGTGCCCAAGGGCATTAGGCCACATTCAACCAGAGCGGCAGCCACTTCAGCAGCCTTCCTCAGAGGAGTACCAACCAAAGACATTTTAGAGGCTGCAACCTGGAGTTCAGTGCACACTTTTACCATGCACTACCACTTACCTCTCTACTCCAAATCCAGAGCAGGCTTTGCCACTGCAGTTCTGCAGGGCCTTATAGTCTCTCCTATTTAGACCCAGCCACCCAACCTCAGCTTTGGGATTCAACCAAAGTGTAATGACTGCAACAGTGAAACACGATGAACATAGTGCAGTTGTGTACCTACCATAAATGTAGATGTTTGAGTGTATTCACTGTTGCAGTCCAAGTTACCCACCCACCATCCCCCTTTTTCTTTGCTAGGACTTATCTGTACTTCTCTATCCTATACTACCTATGTGGTGTATTTGCTTGTAGATGAAGGAAATGTTTATTTTACTGCATGCATACTTATTGGCATACGTTTTAGCCTACTGATTTGGGGGCACCTGACATCTGGGGCAAGAAAAACTGAAGAAAATGGCGTCAGCTGCTTCTTTTATACCCCTGGAGCACTGACGTCAGGGAAGAGGTGACAGCAACCGACGCCGGACCTAGACTTTGGAATTCAGGCCGACTGTGGGTAGCATGCCAGCAGGATAACCCAAGTGTAATGACTGCAACAGTGAATACACTCGAACATCTACATTTATGGTAGGTACACAACTGTACTTTCTTGACTGTTAAGGTACTTGCCTTGAACATGTGGTCTCATTAAAGTTGCTTGGTAGCTGTTAAAATGCCACTGTAACTCTAATTATAAAAATCGTAAAGTTATAGACTTACCATGATGCAGTTCCTTGAGTCACTCGCATATATGTGATTTGCATCACCATATGCATGCTCTACTTGACAGCAATACAAAAGAAAAATATTAGTAAGCACACTGTAAAAGCCAAGAGACTATATATGTATGTTGTGACATTATATTTTGAAGTGAGATTTGAGGTGCAAAGCCTATTACTGGATCTAGGTGCAAAATCTTTCCATTTTGTCTGTAACTGGCTGATGATGTCATTACTCAATGTATTGGTGAATAAACCCCACCAGGATGCAAGTTGCTTGAGAATCCGTGTATTTTCCAAAGGTATGCAGTAAACCACTATCTCATTTCTATTATCTTCCAATTAAGTTGTGGTTAGTTTTTTTTTGGCAGAAATGCAATCATCTGAGTTATCGCTTATATAAAGACTAGTGTGGCTATTTCATTTTAAGAAATACATTTTAAATACTGTGACTTTATCAACTGAAAGTGAAACTAATAAAATAAAGTGAGCTTGGCAGGCCAGATTACTGATTCGTCACAAGTATTTCTTCTCATATTTACTACTTGTAATAGCTTGCTTTGAGTGTTCTCTACCTAGAAAGAGTTTTGCACATGGATAGCTGAACTAGATAATTTACGATGAACTAATGATAATGACCAGAAATTACACTTAAATAGTCAAGGAGAATTCCTAAATTTAATTAATTTTTTTGCAGATTAGTTTTTGGCGCAGTCTCTAATTAGTGCAAGAAAGTAACAATGAAGTATTGATGAAGGGGGTGTGATGGAACAGTGAATAGCTTCTGGTACATCGAGGGAGAGGCTTAACTAGTTGAAAACAGAAAGTTGTTACCCTTCTACAGAAGAAGCTGACAAGTCTAAATTTTAAAGTATTGCATGTGGTTTTGGAGAACTTCATTTCTGTAAAAACATCTAAAGAGCTGAGGCAGCTCAGAGGAAGGCAACAGAAGCAGTTTAGGGTCTGCATTCAATAACAGTTCAAAGCATATTAAAGGAACTTGTCTTGAATGTAGCATGTGCTATGTTTGAGATACGAAAACATTTTACTTCCTGGAAAGCTATAGGAATATCCCAAAGGGGTGGCATTATTATCCTAGAACAAGCAGGCACCAATATGAAGACAGAGGTCAACAACTGCACTGCATCAGGGGTCTGTAAACAATAATAAGACTTGGGATGAAGAGCTCTGGGGCAAATGTGGCACTTTATTTTTCACAGTGAGGGTATAAAAACAGTATGTTTAGTAGTTTAAATATAAGTCGGCTAGTTTGGAGAATGTAGCACATGTATAATATATATATAGTGTGTGTGTGTGTGTGTGTGTGTGTGTGTGTGTGTGTGTGTGTGTGATGGTAATCTACACCATCAGATTTAAGATGTAGTCTGACAAAGTGGATATTCTTTTCAATAGCAACAGCCATATTAGTAGACATTATAGGCAACTTCTGATAGTGCATAATGTGCCACTTTCTCTGGTCTTGGGGCATTCCAGACTATTCTAATACGAATCCTGTAAGTAGTATATAGTTTGCGGATTTTGTACTTTAGGCTGTATTTCATTTACTCAGTTTTTTCCAAGCATATTCTTAAAATTATGCAAATCATTTAACACTTTTGAAAGAGACCTTAATGAATACATGGGTACATGCACTTTTGTACAGGATGATATAACAGCCACTAACCTTATAGAAGGTCATTAGCTATTATCATGCAACCTAAAATCACGTAATTGTAACACTAGCTGAGATGTGTATGAATCCAGTTAAAACTACATGCTGCAGTGTTTTTATGTATTTTCTTAAGTCTGTTGTAGAGTAATTCATAGTCTTTTCTCATTGTATCTCCTCTGAAAATGGATTACAGCTTCACCTGGTTTAGTTTGTCCAGGTATTTATTTAATTAGTTATTTGTTATGTCATAGAAATGGTCCCCTTTCTTAAATCACAACTTACTTAAAGTGCATAAAATCAGTCCTTTATGTTTACCATGAGGCTCCCAGTGGGCTACCTTCGTTTGGCCATTTTATGGGGCTGGATGTAGTAGTAGTAGAGTGCTTTAAATAGCCTTGAAATGGCACTTGGAAGGACTTTCCATTAATCAATGAATAAATAATTAAAATGACAGGTTTTTGTACCCTTTACGTGTATTATAAGCTCCTTATTCTTTTACTGAATGTAACTAGTTGAGCTGAATGTGACCGTGTGTAATGACACACTGTCCCATTACCCTCTCCGCTTTAGCTATCCTGATCTCTTTAGAATCTCACAGTAAATGCAATGAAGACTAAAGTAAGAAACCCACAAATGTCACTGTTTGCAGGTTTCATATTAGAATTAATCTAGAATATCACAAGATCAGAACAAATACCACTTCATTCACTCCCAACAGATGTCTGTTCTGGTCTGTACTGTAGCTGTTGCTATGCAAAAGAATACCTACTTTGTAAGACTGTGTTTCAAGTCAGCTGGAATAGCTTCTAAGCTCCACAAAGCAAAATAAATGACGTATGCTACAATTTCCAAAGCAGCTGCCTTTAACAGTTAAAAACAGGGCGGTCTAATTCTACTGCTGCTTCAGGAAGCATCCCCATCCGTTACAAAACAGGAAGCTGAGAGATGTAGCAATATGCTACCAAGCTAGTATTGGGTTCGTAGGTATATACTAGGCTAACTGCTACCAGGGCCTTTATTAAGTCTTGCCGTGCAATCCAACCCAATTGTGTCCCTGCATATCATGGGTATTTATTAGGATGGGGAATGTTAGAGGAGTTTTCTATAGGTTATGTGGGGGGAGTATGTTTGTTTGATAGAGGTGGACAGTAATGCCCAGAGACATGGAGGCCTGACCTGGGATGAATTTCTGATTTCCCATCCATTGGTCATGGAGATTCTCTGAGCCACACGTATGTATTTCACTAACACATATTATTAATGTCACAAGCAAAATTTTAATCCTTGGATTCGGTGGTTATAATGCTGTTTATTTTGTGGATGTGCAAAAGGTCTATCAGAGCTGGATCTAAGGATGCCTTGTGTGCCTGGCATAGATTATATCTCAGTAATCTGTAGGAGAGACCGTATACATATATGGCTTTAAGTTGATCCATAAAACGCAATGTGTTTTTATCACAGATTCTCCTGGTAATGAACTTTTGTGGGCTTTCCAACTTGCATATATCTGGTCAGGTACATGCCAAGGTTTCATAGGTTCATAGGTAAATACTAGGCTAGCTGCTCTTGCAGACCATTTTAAGCCTAGCCAGATTCCCTTCCCTAAGGTTAGAATCAAATGCTGTACCTTGTGACTGTGAGTTAAACACCTTAACCATTATACCAACCCCAAAGGGGGCATTGTACTTAATGATGGGTCTCATAATGGCTAAATAAAGTGTCACTTTGACTTCCTTGGACCTGGATGCTATACCCTTACTTATAAGTTGGGTGACATAGAATGACTTTCTTAAAACCTTGGCCACGTGTTGGTCAAAGGCCAGATTACTGTCTACATATGTTCCCAGATCCCTGTCTGCTAGGTCAGCTCTTAGGGTTCTCTTATAGATGGAGTAATTTAGTCTAAGTGGTAGTTTTATCAAAAGGCAGTATAATGCATTTCTTGGCATTGAGTTTTAATCTGTGACTTTTTGGCACCAATAATTTGTCGGCGTTAAGACTGTCTTGTAAGATGGTTGTGTCAAGGGGGAATGTATGATCGTTCTCAGTTTGCAGTAATCTGCGAACTTGGTTAGCCAAAGACCCCCTAACATTATCCTTTGCTTCTGAGAAGTAGATGTCAAATAGGAGTAGTCTCAACATGAAGCCCTAAGGTATCCCACTGGTGACCAGTCTCTTAGTGAAGGTGGTATTACCAATCCTGACTTCCTGGGTCCAGTCTGCAAGCCAGCTGGCAGTAAAAGTCATGTAGAGGGTTATGCCCAGTTCGGCGAATTTGTCAGCTATACCTAAGTGGGGTGTTGTGTGGCATGTCTTAGCCAGGTCCAGGAATGTGGTTTGCAAAGTTTTCCCCTCATGTGTTGTCGTGCTGACCTTCTCAAAGAAGTCCAGCAAGTTTAGTAGGCGTGACATTCCCCTGACAAAACTGGATTGGGTCCAGTGTCTGAAGGTTGCCTATGTTTTTTTGTTGTTCATTTCCATGATAATTTGTTCCATGGCTTTGCATATTAGATTAGTCAAACTAATAGGTTTGTAGTTTCCAGGTTCTGTTGATGATTCACCCTTGTGAAATGCGATAACCTTTGCAGTCCTCCATTCTTGCGGCACAAAGCCTGTTTTGAGGCAGTAATTGAAAAGTGACTCAAGTGATCCTGATAGGTTATGTTTTAAGCTGTTTGGGGGGCATACTGGGATAACGTTGGGGCCCACTGAGGATGTGTTTTTTGGCCTTGGTGAGTGCTGCAAGGATTGCTCCCTGTTAATAGCTAGTAGGTTATCCTAATGTTTCATAGGGGAAGATAGGTGGGGAGTGAGGATGAAGGCTGAGCTGAATTTATCAGCCAGTAAATTTGCTATGTCAGTCTTCTCAAGGAAGATGGAACCACTGATCACCAGTTCTACACACTGATGTGTGCTGCCTTTGAGGTTTCAGGTATAGCTGTAAAAAGCCTTGTGGTTGTCTTTAGCCTGTGAAGCTATCTTGACCTTGTAATTGGCCTTGTTAGACTTAATTAGTACTCTTAGTTTCCTGTTTAGTTTAATTAGAGAGCTTCTATCATTGTTGGGGGTTGTTCTTCCTGATTTTAGCCATGACTTTTTTTCTTTTGTTATATACCCTATTAAGGTTAGGATTCTACCAGTGTGGTTTGTGGTTAGTTTTGTTTTGGGCTTACTTCTAGTAGGTACAATAGCCTCTATACATCCATTTACATGGTTGTACAGGGTCTTTGTGAACAATTCCACATAAACTGTTGTGAATTCTGGGTTGGGAGGGACATTGAATTTTGACAAACTATCACTTAATAGGATGTAGTTTGCTTTGGAATAGTTCCCAACTATTGCAGCATTTGCTGTGGTTACAGAGTTGATTTTTATTTAAAAAGACAGCTTTGTGATCCAAACTTATCACTGAGGAAATAGCATAGGGGTAGCTGCAGAACTCTCCCATAGAGGTGAGTACCAGACCCAGTATGTTTGAACCTCTGATTTGTGTATGCACTATCTGGTTAAGGGTATTTGTGTTAATAAAAGTCCAGGAATCATTGTGCATGTGAATATAAGGCAGTGAATGTTGCCCAGTCGGTAGAGGGGTAGTTAAAGCCTCTCATGAATAGGGTATTTGGTATAATGGTGATCTCCACTGAGTCTAGGTATGAGCTATGGAATTCGAGGGACATAGAAGGTGGCCTATAGCTTCCTAGGATATAGTGTGGGGCTTTGTCTGTGGTGATTTGAATGTCGATAAATTTCAGGGCATCATCCTGTTTAATCTGGGACAAGACTATGGATCACCAAACAGGCAGTGGCCTGCTTCTCTTCTTGGGAGTGGTGCTAACATTTTGCATCTGGTGAGAGAAGAAGCAAAGGAGTATTTTATCCCAGCAGAGTGAAGCTGTGCTGAGACCAGCATTAGTAGTAGCTGGCAGTAGCCATTCGTGTGACTCCCCTCTTTTCATCATTCTTGACAAGCTAATTCTTTATGTTTCAGTAAGTACTGCTTGATTTCTTTCTAACTTCAGAATATCTGCCTAAATACTTCATACTTAAATTTTCAGGGTCTACTTATTAGTTTCTCCTCAAGTGTTTGACAGTGCTCTTTATAGAGTCAGACACCTTGATTGAGTAGCATTTTTCCTGTAAAAGGAATATATAGGGAAACAGCTCCAGTACTTAGTAATAACGACCATCCCTCCTGGCATGTCTAAAGGTCAGTTCCCTGTGCTTTCTCGTATTAACCTGGTGACCTTGGGCATTCTGAGACAGTGTAGAAACTGCCTCATGTACACAGACAACCCTCTCATCTTACCTCCCAACACTCAGACTTGTGAGCGCTGCACTTATATATCCAAAATGGAAGCCATGCAATTTCAAGCCAAGACCGGAAGAGCTGGTCAAGAGGAGAAGGTCAACACCTGCACCACAACACATGCAACACATAGCACTCCAGAACACCCACCATCACAGCTCTCACATTAAAACACAAGCCACATACCCACCTTCGTGGAGGCTCTCAATAAAAATCTACCCAAACAGCAGAGACCTCCAGGGCACAAACGCATTTGACCACCACAACACAGCACAAACCACAAGGCACAGTGTGCCCCTCAACCTAAGCCCATAAGGCAAAACAGCTTGCCCGAGATAGTGATGCACACTGATGTCCCACTCACCAGGTTGAGTAAGGAGAAGGTAACAGTCAGCTGTCTATCAGGTGCCAGAATCCAGCACATAACACATGAACTCAGCTCACTCCACAACAAGTATGACTGCTGTCGCCGTCCATGTGGGGGTGAATGACCTGAGATGCATCTCACTGGACTACATGAAAAGAGACATGGGGAGCTCTCGGATTATGTGGCCCAGGCAGGTATGACCCTAGCCCTGAGCAGCATCATACTTTCACCTAGAATGATACCGCAGTACAAGCAGAAAATGATTGGCTTCAATTGGCTGAGTTTATGGTGTCATTTTAAGGGGATCCAGTATCTGCTTGGGATGACATGACTGACTGTTGCCACCCCATAGTGCCTTTTTTAGGCGCTGTTCCAATGACCAAATTACCACTGCAACAGCTATAAATAAATGCAATCTGAGGGTCATGCTGCTCAGTGCTAGAAGTCTAAATCTCAAGATGTACTTGCTCGAAGTACTCCTCAAAGTGGAGAACATCGACATTTGTGCTGTAACAGAGACCTGGTTTAAAGCAGCAGAAAGCATCCCTGTGCTACCAGGCTATAACTCATTCCACACCTTTCGGCCCCAGAACATGGACCGAAGCTCCAAAGGTGGTGGTGTCTCCATATTCATAAAGGATACGCACACCTGCAGACTAGTAGCCCAGCATAACGCATCTGAGATACTTCAGGTACAACTAACATTGGGCAAGATGGCGATTCAGGTCGTAGCCTGCTATAGGTTTCCATCCATGTCCCAAGACCCTCACTCCATGTTTCTAAGTACCCTGGAAACTATTAGGGTCCAACCCAACATTCTCATACTAGGTGACTTCAACTACCCCTTCATCAACTGGGAAAACTACTCATGCATCAATACACTGGCCCAATGCTTCCTGGAATTCATCCGTTCCAATGCCCTGGTCTAGCTCATTCTTACCCCCACTAGAGGAAGCAACATCCTTGACTTGGTTATTACTAGCATGCGAATAAGCCCAGAAGGAGAAACACGCTAATAAACAATGATACGACCTTTTATTGTGAACAAATAGCACTCAATAACTTTGTGACATAAACGACAATACTAAAAGGACAAAAATAAATCAAGCAAATAACTGATCTAGTGCTTTCATCCACCAGTATGTGGATTTCTTCAGGATCAATTAATCAATTAACTGAACCAATTTATATATTTTTTGGCGCCAAACTTCACTCTGGAAACAATTTGTATAATTCTGTATATTAAATAAATAATAAAAACATATTCCTCAATCCAACCTTAAACATCTACTAAATAATCTACTAATAATTAATACTAAAAATACACTTTGTGTATTCTTTCCAAATGTAATTTCCTTTACGTGAAATATTCGTTTATAAAACAGTGGGGATGTATATAAATATATGTAATACAAATCATATAATACAATACAACAATGTCTGAACGCTTATTTTAAAAACCATAAAAAAATTCTTATATAAAAACTTTATAAAAATCTTTATGTAAAGCCATTGCAAAAATATATTGTAAAAATATGATATAAAAATATATAATACCTACAATACTATGGGAATATATAATATTATGACACTAAGTTAATGTAAAACCCGACTAAACGCATTTCGTAAATACGACTCAATAGTTTGTATATAAATTCTTAAATAATTAAATAAATAAGTAAATGAATAATAATATAAATTAATACATAAAAAGTTCAATAATTCGCAATGGAATAAGATACCTATGTGAATGTGTATAATTCATGTAGTATTTAGTCTCCATAAATAATTATACAATTCTACTTGTGTCTTATTGAGTACTAAAATATACCCTACTAACTAAATAAACTATATAAACTAAGAACTATTTCTCTGATAAGCCTTACTGATTATTGTATCATTTGCAATATGGGTTTTATACTTGATGATGAATTTTTCACATTATTTACCAAAGGAATCAAATTCATTCCGAGTGATCGTTTTAAAGTTGTTGATAGCATTATAGAGATTAAGAAGTTTTTAAGGAAAATTAATTTAGCTATTCAGTTTAACAACACCAAGGATACAGGAGAATGTAATACAACAAAGTTAAAGAAAAATAGTACTTGTATATCCCAAACCCACCCCAATGTGGCCATGTATGAAAAATTGGTAACAAAAGAAATATATATATTAGATAAAAAACTGGTCACATTAAGAACAAAAGTAATTTGAGTGAGGAAGAACTTAAGTTAATACAGTGACTTAAAAATGAATAATGAAACCGGACAAGGGGGGAGAGATAGTTTTATATGATCAGAATATATATTTAAACAAAATATTCGACATTCTAGTAGAGTCCGGAAACTACACACCAGTATCAATGAATGAGATTAACATAGGATATAGGCGGATAGATATGTACCTTGAAGAAGTATTATTAGATGGAAGAATTGATTTAGGAATTTACAATTATTTAACAGTGGATCACCCTACTTTAGCTACCATAGTGGGGATTCCCAAAGTACACAAAAATTTAACAGATCCACCATTTCGTCCGATAATATCTGGTAGTAGATCCAAAACTTTCCCTATGGGACAAGCCATAGATACTTGGTTGAAACATATATACAATAAAATACCCCATCTGATTAAAGACGCTTGGAATTTTTTGGGAAATTTAACACGAGAACTATGGAATGAAGGATTGATTTTTATCACTGTTGACATGATAGATCTCTTTTCATGTATCCCTAAGAAAGAAGGGCTGGATAGCTTTTATGAGAGTATTAGACGTTATTCCAATTTAGATGGGGATCATATTAATCTTATAATGGAATTGATGACCATTATATTGGAACACAATTATATATATTTTGAAGGCGAGTACTATAAACAGACACAAGGTGTTGCTATGGGTACCACTTGTGCTCCAATATATGCCAACATGGTTATGTTGGAGTGGGAATCTGAGAAACTATTTAAAAGTGAATATTATAGACATATCAGTTATTATACAAGCTTCCTGGATGACATATTTATATTATGGGAGGGTCCTGAAGAAAAGATAGACGAATTCATAAGATATCTAAATAACACCAGTCAGTATTTAAAATTCACCTACAATTACAGCACTACAGGTATAGCATATTTGGATACCTACATATCGAGTAAAGAAGGGAGTTTTGCATCTCATATATATAGAAAAAATACATTTTTGAATAATTACTTAGAATTCACCAGTTATCACCCCCTAAAGACAAAGAAAAGTATATTTAAGGGTCAATGCATAAGAGCGGCTAGAATGACCTCAGAATACAATGAAATGTTGGAAGAAATAGATTACATTAGTGGATTATTTAGAAACAGAGGGTATCCCCCTAAACTTATGTATGAAGTTAAGAAATATGTTATAGGTGAATGGGGGAAGAAATTTTATCCAGTATTAGGTAAATTTGTAACTAATAGAATTATTACGGAGGAAAGTAGAATGGATTTTAAAAGAGCTTGTATATTGGAATATAGCCCTCAGGTTACTTTAATCAAACAGATATTAAGAAGGTATTGGAATATGCTAACAGTAGATGAGACTGTAAGGGATTTAGTGGGAGATGCACCTGTATTTGTGTACAAGATGGGAACCAACCTGAAGCACATATTTGAAAGAAACAATGAAAATGAAGGTAGTAGAAGCAAAGCTACTGGTACTAAAAAGTGTGGTTGCTGTAGATATTGTCAGTACATATTTGAGGAGGAGAGTTTCATTCTTGAGAACATTAATAGGACTAGAATAACATTCAAAAGAGGGAATTACAATACCAAGTTTATTATATAAATGGCTATATGTCAGACATGTAGGAGTTTTTATATAGGTAAGACTGAACGAGCATTTAAGAGAAGGATAATATGAGCATTTATATGCAATAAAGAAAAAAGATTGCAAAAATGCTTTGTTCAGGCATATAGAAGCCACTGACTGCAACCACGGTTTTTAATTTGCCATTAATGAAAAAGTATGAATAAACACAAGAGGAGGTAACTTGAAGTTATTACTGTCCGAAAGAGAGGTAAAATGGCAAATATTGACTGATGCGTCCACCTCACCAGGATTAAATGAATATATAAGTATAAAACCCATATTGCAAATGGTACAATAATCAGTAAGGCTTAGCAGAGAAATATTTTCTTAGTTTATATAGTTTATTTAGTTAGTAGGGTATATTTTAGTACTCAATAAGACACAAGTAGGATTGTATAATTATTTATGGAGATGAAATACTACATGAATTATACACATTCACGTAGGTATTTTATTCCATTGCGAATTATTGAACTTTTTATGTATTCATTTATATTATTATTCATTTACTTATTTATTTAATTATTTAAGTATTTAAGAATTTATATACAAACTATTGAGTCGTATTTACGAAATGCGTTTAGTCAGGTTTTACATTAACTTATTGTCATAATATTATATATTCCCATAGTATTGTAGGTATTATATATTTTTATAGCATATTTTTACAATATATTTTTGCTATGGCTTTACATAAAGATTTTTATAAAGTTTTTATATAAGAATTTTTTTATGGTTTTTAAAATAAGCGTTCAGACATTGTTGTATTGTATTATATGATTTGTATTACGTATATTTATGTACATCCCCAGTGTTTTATAAACGAATATTTCACGTAAAGGAAGTTACGTTTGGAAAGAATACACAAAGTGTATTTTTAGTATTAATTATTTAGTAGATTATTTAGTAGATTTTTAAGGTTGGATTGAGGAATATGTATTTATTTATTTAATATACAGAATTATACAAATTGTTTCCGGAGTGAAGTTTGGCGCCAAAAAAGATATAAATTGGTTCAGTTAATTGATTAATTGATCCTGAAGAAATCTACATACTGGTGGATGAAAGCGATAGATCAGTTATTTGCTTGATTTATTTTTGTCCTTTTAGTATTGTCGTTTATGTCACAAAGTTATTGAGTGCTATTTGTTCACAATAAAAGGTCATATCATTGTTTGTTAGCATGTTTCTCCTTCTGGGCTTATTCGCATTTAGTTCTTGGTTGTTTGGAAGCGCTGTTTGGATTATTACTAACATGGGCAACCGTTGCTCTACACCAGTAGTCAATTCCTCCCTGGTTAGAACCGACCACAAACTAATCACCATGGAAATCCACATCTCACCCACACTCCCCGCAAAGGTAACCACCATGAAAAACTTCACCAAAGCTGATTTTGGGCTCCTAAAAACAGAGGTGGCTAACTTCACAACACCCATGTCAATGGAAAATAGATGCATGACTGCCAAATCCTACACCTATGCACTGTACGAATACGTACATAAATGCATGGAACTAGCCATACCCAACAGAACCAAGATGCTCTTCTCCAAAAAAAGGAAGCCAATCTGGTGGTCCCCTGTCATTAATAAACTCTACAACAGAGGGAAGAAACTGTTGCAGAAAAAGGTGAAGTCCCAAGACTGGAATAACTCCCTTATGAGCCTCAACAAAAAGTTGAGATCCCTCATCAAAACCTCTAATGCAAGCAATGAAGACAGAATTGCTGCAGACAATAAAAGCAAACACAAAGCCATCTATAGTTGTATCAAGAATCTCCATGGCAACATCCAGGTTTGCTCTGAGTTACTGCACAATGGTACCTCCTATACTGAGCCAACGAATATTGCCAACAGATTCAGTACCAACTTTAATCCGCTCTCCTCCCTAAAGGACCAATCACAATATTGGAGGAATGCCAGACACCCAGCAGTACAGCTTCCATGGGACCCAACAATATCCCTGGATGTGTTTTACATGAACTACAAAGTGAACTGGCACCAAATTTATGTGCCCTGTTTAATCACAACCTCACCTCAGACTCTATCCTTACTGAATGGTACACTGCTGCAGTCATCCCTCTCCATAAAGGGGGAGCGACTACAGACCTTGGGAATTATCACCCCATTAGCCTGACAATTCTGCTATGTAAGGCTATGGAGCACATAATCATGGACCTAATTAACAAGGATATAGGGAATCTCCAAACTCTAGATCCCATGCGATTTGGTTTTGTGAAAGGTAGATCATGCCTGCTTAACCCGGTTGACTTCTTGAGTCTGAAAGGTAGATCATGCCTGGTCAACCTGGTTGACTTCCTTGAGTCAGTCACCAGAGCTGTGGATGAGGCCAAGGCAGTTCATACAGCCTACCTCGATCTGGCCAAGGCCTTTGATACCATTCCCCACTCAGGAATTATTGATAAACTCACCAAACTAGGCATCAACCCTTTTATCACTAGGTGGGTTGCAAACTGGCTCACAGATAGAACCCACAGTGTGAAAGTAGCAGACTCCAAGTCAGACTGCCGACCAGTCACGAGTGAAGTCCCACAGTTATTGTTCCTGGGTCCTCTCCTGTTTGGCATCTACTTCACAGAAGTCCAGGTCAACACGGAGGGACTCTGGTTGATCAAGTTCTTGGGCGACTGGAAGCTGGGAGCCATTATTAACTCCCCAAGTGATGTAGACATCTTACGGAAAGGCCTCACTGAGATGAATGACTGGTGTTGAAACCATGGCCTTAAGCTTTAATGCCAAAAAATGCGTTGTCCTCCCCTTTGGGAAAAACTCCATTCCTACTAAATACCACATCAATGGGAGCCCACTGAACACTGAAGGCATTATAAGAGATCTGGGGACACAAGTTGATAACAACCTTTCCTTTGACCACCACATTGCCACTGTGGTCAGAAAGTCCTTCTGTGTGCACATCTCATTACCAAGGGTTTTGTCTCCAGGAAGAAAGAGGTCATCATCTCGCTCTACTCTTCTCATTAGACCAATCATGGAGTATAATGCCCCATTTGGCATGTACCTCACTAGACACATTCAACAGCTGAAAGGCCACAAAAGTACCTCCCGAAGAGGATCCTAGGCCATAAATACATGTCCTACATGGACAAACTAAAAAAACTCCAGCTATTCTCTGTCTCATGTCGTCTACTAAGAGGCAATCTCTGCTTGACTTACAAAGCCATGTCTGACCCAGCTCTGTTAGAAATGCTACATCTAAAGAAATCACAATCCCTCCACACCACATGCTCCAGAGACCTCAGTCTCATTATTATAATCAACAGAACATCCTGGAGTTGCAGGTTCATAATCCAGAGAATGCCCATGCTCTGGAATAGACTTCCCATACATGCCAAATAGAGCACCTCACTGGCCCTCTTCAAATGAAATCTTGATGAGTGGATGGGAAATAGAAACTTCACCCCGGGGATCACTCCAGTGGCTCTACTTGATAGAGGCACTGGGAACTGTCAGGCAGTACGATGCCAGGGCACTTATATGGGCTAGGCCTGTAAAGGCTCCAGGGCCATTAGCCTAGTACACACCTATGAACCTAAGCAATATAGAGTTATGCTTGTTGCTAAAATATAGACCGAGACTCCTCAGGGCTCTAGCACCCCAAGAAGAGGAGGAAATGGGTAGAGCTGAAGAAGAGTGGCAGCACCTCAAAACAGCATGTCTTAGGACTACAGAACAGATGTATGGCTGAGCCAGGTATGGAAGTAAGGTACGTAAGGAAAGCTGCTGGTGGAATGCAGAAGTCAAGAAAGTGACCAAAAGAAAGGAGTGCAGGAGAAAACACTGACCAGGCTGGAAAGGAGTACTGGTTGGTTAACAAAGAAGCTAAGAAAGGAGTTGCAGTAGTAAAGAATAAGGCATCATCGGCACTCTACCAGCTTCTGGAAAGTGACTCACTAGGTGGTACAAAGAAACTGTATCAGATTGCAAGACAAAGAAACATAAAGAAGATAGTAAGACACCCTTCATAAGGGATGCCAGCAACAACCTGCTCACCAGTCCACAGGCCATCAAAGGCAGATGGAAGGAGTATTTCCAGAAGCTTCTGAATGAAGAATAACCCACAGAAGCTGTACTGCCCCAGAAACAGCCTATGATGAGAGAAGAAGAGGAGCCCACCATAGAAGAAGTAAGAATAACACAAAGGAAAATGAAGACAGGGAAAGCAGCAGGCTCAGATGAGGTCAAGTAGATATGATATAGAAGTTGGGTAAGGTAGGGGAGAAATGGCTCTTGAGGGTACTCATACCAGTATGGACAGAAATGCGTATCCAGATGACTGGAGAATAAGCATACTTGTGCCAGTGCACAAGAACAAAGGGGACATCCACAACTGTGGTCAGTACAGAGATATCAAACTCCTATCACGTTGCATGAAAGTTCTGGAGAGGGTGATTGATAAATGGATATGCTGGGTAGTAGAATGTAAGATGGGAGATGAGCAGTTTGGATTCAGATCAGGATGCAGCACAACTGACCCTATGTTTGGAGTGAGACAGATAGTTGAGAAGAAGCTAGAGATGTGGAAAGAGTCCGACTGGGCATTCCTAAACTTGGAGAAAGCATCCGACAAGGTCCCAAGAAAGCTGATCTGGGCAGTACTGCGGTATTTTGAAGTCCCAAAAATATTGGTAGAATTACTGCAGGCTGTGTACAAAAACCCAATGACTCAAGTACTAGCAGTGTTAGGCCTCACAGTGGGGTTCCCAGGCAGTGTACACCAGGGTTCTGCTCTGAGCCCACTGCTGTTTATACTGGTGATGGACTACATTATCAAACAGGTTGGAAGGGACAGATCAACAAATTTACTATATGCAGATGACGTGGCATTACAGGCAGAGTCTGAGCAAGAACTTCTGCAAAGGATACGGGAATGGACTGCAAAAGTGAAGGCACATGGAATGAAAGTAAGCACAGATAAGACGGTGGTGGTTGTTTGTCTTTTCAGCTTTTCCCAGTTAGGGGTCGCTACAGCGGATCTCTGGTCTGCTAATGATTGGCAGTAGATTTTTATGGTGCCAAGTTGCCAGCCCAATGCTCAACCTTCAGCGAAGGCACGCCCATTCATGCATGTGTTTCGGAGGCCACTCGATTGTGGGGAGGGTATGCAGACTCCACACAGAAGGCACTCCAGTCGAGAATCGAACAGAAGAACCTCTTGCTGTGAGGCAACAACGCTACCGCTGTACCACCACGGCACCCAGATAACACAGTGGTAATGGCAGCAAACTGGGGAAATCAGAAGAAGTTGAGAACTGAGATAGAAAGGAAAATAGTGGAACAGGTAAATAGCTTCAGGTGTCTAGGAGGGATGGTTGAGGAGAAGGGAAGTCTGAATGAAGAGGTCAAAGCTAGAATCAGAGGGGCTGCAGCCAACTGGCATAAAGTGTCTGGTGTAGTCTATGACAGAAGAATACCAAAGAAGCTGAAAAGTAAGGTATACAAGACAGTGGTGCGACCAGTACTACTGTATAGTACAGAAGCTTAGACAGTAAAGGCAGAGCAGATGAAGAAGCTAGAGGTGATGGAAATGAAGTGCCTGAGAAGGGGTGGTAGGATGCACACTGTGGGACAGACGAAGAAATTATGACATAACAGCAGATGCCAAAATGTTAGAGAACAGATTACAGTGGTTCAGACACGTGCATAAAAGCAGAAGACAATCGGGTGAAGACGATTTGGGACAGTTAGGAAGAAGGTAAGAGGAAATGAGGCTGTCCAGCAAAAGAATATGGGTGGATTGTGTAAGAAAAGATCTGCAATAGTCAAGCAAGAGTAAAAGAAGGCAGGAGTGTGGCACTGAATCAAGACAGATGACAGTTACCTTGACCCCAGGTAAAAAGTGGGAGAAATGATGATGATGATGATGAAGACTCCACATGTTGTCCTTGTCTGTGCAGCTGACGGTATAAATGTGTGGAAGGTACTGAACAGCCTTGCATTGATGGTGTACTTTCTGTGGATTTAAGCCATCTATCGGTAATGGCACAGATCTTTATAGTCTACTGAGAGCTTGTAGGGTGTGGAGTTTTTTAATTAGGCTCCTAGCATTGAGCAGTAACGTGTTTAGGTTTCTTTGGGTTTTATTTGCAATGTCAGTAGGTTGTCAATTTGGCATTGCCTAAAAAAGATTCTAAGGGGGATGAAGTCTTAGCCAATATTTGGAAGCCTAGCGAAGACAGATGCAGACCATCCTTTGCAAAGCAGTGTGGTTTGTTAACCATGTCCTCCCATGGTGACAAATATTGAACACCCCTGGAAAGACACCAGAAACTAAGCCAGTTATTGAAGTCAGTCATCTTTTTTTCATACTGTGGCATCATCCTTGGTGAAGGTAGAATGTTGCTCAATGCAAGGCATATACAGTAAACTCTCAGTTAACCAGCACCCATGGGGACTGGTAGATGGCGGATAAGTGTACTTTCTGGTTGCTTGAGAGTTACTACAGACCTGACAAATACAGTACCCTCTACTATAACATACCATACCATAAACATTGTATTTATTTACTTTTAATATTGAAATACAGTAATTAAAAGCCTGGCTGGAATAATAATATTTTTAACTTATATTTCCACTAGAAAGCATGGCATGTAGAATGGTTTTCAGTGGCATGCTGAGTGGATTGGAACTGAATGAATTGAATAGAGAGAGAGAGTGAATGTATGTATGAAAGCAGATGCGAAAGTGTGTGAGAGATAAGAAAGATGTATGAAAGCTGAAGAGAGTGTGTGTGTGAGAGATCGGAGAGAGAGAAAGAGTGAATTAATGCATGTATGATAGTTAAAGAGACTGTGCGTTTCAGAGAGATTGGAGAGAGAATGTGGAATCTGATGCAAACTGACCGAGTATGGAGCAAGTGTTGACATTCTAGCAATTTGAGTTGTTCTCAGGCTGGGGAGAGAGGGAATTTATTTGTACCTTCCTTTTTAAAACTCTAAAAACGTAAGATATGTTTCTGTGGAGGGAAAACAGAAAGTGCAACACATGAAAGACTGAGTTCATACTGTACTGTACTGTATTTCTTCAATTTTTTTTTTTTCTGGTTGCTTGAGTTCCGGTTAATTGAGAGTTTACTGTACCTGCCTGAGAAACATATTCAGAGAGGTCAACAATGTCACACTTCATATAGTCCAAGGAAGTACATCTCAGGTCATTAACGCCCACATGGACTTTGATAGAATCATACTGGTACCTGTGGTGCAGTGATTTCAATGCATGCATAACTTGGCGGATCCTGGCTCCAGATAAGCAACTAGGCTGGTGAGGGGGCATCTGTGTGTTGAATGATGGAATTCCCTGTGATAAGAGTCCTGGATACTGTTTCCTTGCCTTATGGGCTTTGCTCTTGGGGCTCCAGTGGGTGTAGGTGTATGTGTGGTTTTTGATGGTGCTGTCGGTGAGTGCTTTAGAGATTGCTGAGGATACGTGTTGCCTTTTATAGGCTTAGGAGGTCTTTGAGGTTTGGGGTGATTACTTTATAGTGATTCAGCAGGAGTTGGTCTGAGTGTGGTGAACACTGTGAACCCGCTCTTTGACACATCCTAAAATTCTTCATTAATCTGACTAGTATAGCTCATAGTTTTATCAGTGTAATGCAATGCAGTTAGTTAAAAAAATAAAATGTGTTCTCCAGTGTATATTGATTTGTTCTTGAAAAATATTGAAATTGTTAAATAAAATAAAATAATTTAAAAAACACCTTATTGTCTTCCATATTTATAGCACTCCGGGAGGTAACTGCTTAGTTTGGGGCTATACCTAAAGTCAGCACTGCCCTAAGGGACTGTTAGAAAGACCTGAATTTGTTTATTCATTTGCGGGTTTAACAGTGGACTGCAGACTATATTGTGGAACATATTACCTCTTTAGGTATAGCATTTTGTTCTGGATTAATTTAATCATAAACTAGATTGTTATTCTTATGATAAATGCCATCAGCTTTCTTTTTGTAATTTAGAGGTTAGAGCTGCTAATCAGTTTCATCCTGTAGTCTTGGGTTTGCATGCCTCAGTTTATAAATTTATATTTGCCTGCTGTGTGTCATGTTTGTTAATCAGGACAGTGAGTAAACAACAGAAAAACTATGAGGATGTCCTTTAAACTCTTTTTTATCAGATTGAACTCGCTAGAAAAAAGCATATCTCATGACACATGGATTCCTGCAGTTAGTTTGGCATTTAATGCTGCATGCCTTCTATAAAATAACCCCTCTTTAAACTTTTACACACATATGCTGCCTCCTTATAGCTATATTTGTATATTATGTTACTTTGGTTATTTTTAAATCAACTGTAACAATACTAAGCATATAATGAGGTCTTACATCAAGTAAGACTTCACATTTTTGAATGCATTCAAAAGACATTTTAATGCATGCATTTTTTTCAGTCCATATCTCTTGGACTGTCCATTTACCTTTTTGGATTCTTCAGAACCAGATCTAGGGCATTTGACAGATGAGTTGAGTCTTGACACCTTATCTGCCATTTAAGACGCTTCTTGCTGTACTGCAGCATTTCTTTAAGATATGACTTCAGGAGTCTTTCTGCAGCTCTTGGTTTTCACATTTCTCAGGACCTCTGTTTCTTGAGACCATACTGGGTGTAGCAAGTCTGGTTGTTGTTCTTTTGGAATTTAATATGTTTGTCTTGATACAGATGTCTGCAGTTTATCATACACAACGTTCAAGCATCCTCAGAAATAATGTAGGGTCTTGGTTTGGCTTCTTTACCTACAGCTATGGCTTCATGTTGTAAATTTTCTTAAGACTTTTGAAGACTAAGCTTGCAGATCTGGAATTATCTTCCAGTTTTTGCCATAATGGTATTTCTGTGTCTGCTGATTTCTTTCATTGTTTCTCTTAATGTGTGTTTTCAGGTAACAGAAATGTAGTTTGAAGTATGTCTGGTTTCAATCCCTTGCCCCATTAGCAGTTTAGCTGGTGTAAGACAGACTAAGTTCTTGCAGTGAAGTAAACTGAGTATTTCTGTATTCCAAAATTGTGAGATATTGCCCCTATAGCTTTTGCAAATGTTATTCCTCATGGCATTCTTCACCATTTAAATATATTTTCTCTACTTGCTCATTGGACTGCAGGAAGGGTCAAGGTTTAACAGCCAAATGACATTTGCATCGAACAGCTAAACATCGAATCCTGTCCATCGAACGTTCATTCAGTGAACATTCATTTTTTGACTGAGAAAGTAACTACTTAGCCAATAATTCCCAGTCTTACACACCACAGTATTTCAAACCTCCCCTGGTGGGGGGCTTTGCCCCTTGCCTCACCACCCTGACTATAGATACCAACTCCAAGACCGCACTACTGTGGGAAAAAGGACAAATGGAGAAGCACTGGCCAGTTAGTTACTTTCCAGTTCACTGACTGAACATTGGATGGATAGGGTTCGATGTTTAGCTGTTCGATGCAAACTTCATTCGATGGTTAAACATAAGACCCCTGCAGAGAGTATGAACTGATAGGTTACACGTCTGAATTTCCATTCATATGCAGTCTTTTGAATTCCTGACTTATATTGTGAACAGTTGTCAGATATAACAGTGAGGTTTCCCTCTCTCTCAAGAATATTGACTTTAATGTGCTAACATACTTGCAAGAAACACCGAGTCCCTGGAGTGGTGTATTTCTATATTCCAAAATGGAGAGATTATGTGACTGTCATAGGTTTTATTAACGTTCTGTATTCCAAAATTGTGAAGCAACAGCTCTTGAATGTTTTGTTAATTTTTTTATCATGATGTTCTTTGAAGTTTGGATAGCTCTCTTAACTTCTCCATTGAACTGTGGGTATCCTGAACTGGTTGTTGTATATCTGAATTCCCAATTATAAGTAACCCTCTAAATTTCTGGCTTTTGTATTTTGGGTCATTGCCAGATATGACAGCATCAGATATCTCACATTTTAAGACTATAGATTTTTGGCACACTCAACGCACTATAGTTATGTCTGTCAGTCTGGTTATTTCAGACAACTTATTAGTAAAAACCTGTACAAATGAGACACATGGCTTCTTTGAACTGGAACAAAGCTGCAGTCATAGGTTCATAGGTTGGTACTAGGCTATCAGCCCTAGGGCCTATACTAGCCTAGCCATAGCAATTCCCTGGCTATTTCTTCCCACACTATTTACTTCCCTGGACCCCTGTCTAGCAGGGCGACTGACGTGATCCCCGGGGTGAATTTCCTTTCTCCCATCCAATCGTCAAGGTTCCTTTTGAAGAGGACCAAAGAGGCACTCTGCTTGACATGTATGGGCAATCTATTCCAGAGTCTGGGGAGTCTCTGGGTCAGGAACCTGTCAGGAACCAGCATGTTTTGTTTATTGTGATGACAAGGTTTAGATCCCTGGAGCATGTGGCTCTGAGGGATTGGGATTTCTTTAAGTGTAGCATGTCCAACAGCTCTGGGTTTGACATGCCCTTGTATGTTAAGCAAAGATCGCCTATGAGTAGGCGATATGCGACAGAGTATAGCTGGAGTTTTTTAAGGTGGTCAGCGTAGGGCATCTGATTTAGGCCTGTGATTCTTTTAGTGAGGTATTTCTGTGGCCTTTCCAGTTGTTGCAGATGTCTTGAGAGGTACATACCAAACGGGGCATTATATTCTATAATGGGTCTAATGAGGGATGAGTACAGTGGGACAATGACCTCCTTTTTCTGGATGAAAAGCCCTTAGTGATGAGGTGTGCCACATAGAAGGATTTCCTGACTGTTGTGGCAATGTGGTTATCGAAGGTGAGACCACTGTCCACCTGTGTCCCTAAGTCTCTTATCAAACTTTCGGTGTTTAGTGTACTGCCACCTATATGGTACTTCATGGATACATGTTTTTTCCCAAAGGGGATAACTATACATTTCTTGGCATTGAGCTTGAGCCCATGGCTCTGGCATCAAGCATCTGTTTCTGTAAGGCCCTTTTGTAGAGTATCCACATCATTTGGGGATTCAATAATGGCTCCCAGTTTGCAGTCATCTGCAAACTTTGTTATCCAGAGTCCCTTAGTGTTGGCCTGTACTTCAGAGAAGTAGATGACAAACAAGAGCGGTCCCAGGAATGAACCCTGAGGTATTCCATTTGTCACTTGTCTGGAGCTGGATTTGGAGTCTGCTACTTTTACAGTGTGGGTTCTATCAGTAATCCAGTTAGCAACCCATTGGGTGACGTAGGGATTAATGCCCAGCTTAGTAAGTTTATCTATGATTCCAGAATGGGGGATGGTGTCAAAGGCCTTGCAAGGTCTAGATAGGCTGTGTGGACCACCTTACCCTTGTCCATGGCTCTGGAGACTGATTCGAAGAAGTCAATCAAGTTCAGGAGACAAGATCGTCCCTTCACGAACCCAAACTGGGTGGGGTCCAGTGTTTGAAGGTTGCCAATGTCTTTGTTTATAAGTTCCATGATAATACGCTCCATGGTCTTGCAGATAAGGCTTGTCAGACTGATGGGACGGTAGTTTCCGAGATCCAAGGTGGATCCCCCCTTGTGGAGTGGGATAACTGTAGCTGTGCGCCACTCAGTGGGCACGAAACCTGAGGTGAGGCTATGATTAAACATGACACTTGGGTGAGGTGCCAGTTCATATTGTAGTTCATGTAGTACACAGCCCGGGATGTCATCTGGTCCCATGGATGCTGTATTCTTAGCTTTGGAGAGTGTGACTTTTACCTGTGTGGCCGTTATTACCAGAATTTGGCAATCTTCTGGTATTGAGATGGGCCATTTAGGGGGTGAGAGGGGGATGAAGATGGCACTGAATCGATCTGCCAGGATATTGGCAATATCCTTGGGATCAGTATATTTAATGCCATTCTGTTTTAGCTCAGAGCAGATCTGAGCATTGCCATTTAGATTCTTGACATAGTTATAGAATGCCTTGTTGTTGTCTTTGGAATCTTTGGCAATTTTATTTTCGTAACTAGCTTTGGAGGATTTTATGAGGGATCTCAGTTTCTTACTGAGGCTGGTAAGGATGTTTTTTGCATCCTGGGATTTTCCTCTTTTCTGCAACAGTTTCTTCCTTTTGTTGTAAAGTTTGTTTATGGCAGGAGACTACCAGATTGACTTCTTTTTTTTGGATGAGAGCATCTTGGTTCTATTTGGGATGGCACGATTTATGCATGAGTGGATGTGCTCGTACAGTGCCTTAGTGTAGGATTCAGCAGTTGAACTTTCAGCTCCCGTCTGCATGGGTGTCATGACGTTTGTCACTTCTAACTTGAGTAGCATGAAGTTGGCTTTGGAGAAGTTTTTTATGGAGGTTTCCTTACTGGGGGGTGGGGTGGGATGTGGATGTTAAGGGTGATTAGCTTATGGTCAGACGTGACTAACGAGGGGGTGACCATAGGTGTGGAGCATCGATTTCCCATGTTGGTAATGACCAGGTCTATGATATTGGAGCCCCTGGTAGGACTATGGATTAGTTGATCCATGGCGTTGGAATTTATGAATTCCAAGAACCGTTGGGCAAAGGTGTTGGTACATGAGTAGCTTTCCCAGTTAATGGCAGGATAGTTAAAATCACCCAGTATTAGGGTGTTTGGTTCTATCTTAATGTTTTCCAGTATGTTTAGAAAGGTGTAGTAAGAATATTGGGATATGGTGGGGGATCTGTAGCAAGCTACAATTTGGATTGCAGTCTTACCTAGTGTTAGTTGCACCTGGAGAATTTCAGACGCATTGTGTTGGGCAACTAGCCTGGTGGTGTGAATATCCTTGGTGAATATTGACACTCCTCCACCTTTAGTGTTTCAGTCCTGCTTTGGTGGCCGAAAAGTGAGTTGTAGCCTGGTATTGCAGGGGTGCTCTCTGGAGCCTTGAACCAGGTCTCAGTTACTGCACAGATATCGATGTTCTCCATTTTTAGGAGTGCCTCGAGAGAGTGCAGTTTGAGGTTTAGACTTCTAGCATTGAGTAGCATTACCTTCAGATTTTGCATGCTTGTACCTGTTTTTGTTCTTTGAACTTTGCCTAAAAAAGGCAATATAGGGGTGGCAAGAGCCTTAGCCAGTAACCTGAATCCCAGAGGCGACAGGTGCAGACCATCTCTGGCAAAGCATCGTGGTCTGTCAATCATGTCTTCCCAGGCAGACAGATACTGGATCCCCTTTGAATGACACCAGAAGCTTAGCCAATTGTTGAAGTCAATCATTTTGTCCTTATATTGTGGTATCATTCTGGGTGAAGGCAGGATGCTACTCAGGACTAGGGTCATACCTGCCTGGGCCACATGATCCGAGAGCTCTTCCATGTCTCTTTTCATGTAGTCCAGGGAGGTATGTCTCAAGTCATTCACTCCAACATGGACAATGACAGAGTCATATTTGTACTTGTTGTGGAGTGACTTGAGTGCATGCGTTATGCGGTGGATGCTGGCACCCGACAGGCAGCTGACTGTAATTTTCTCCTTGTTCAACCTGGTGAGAGGGACATCAGTGTGTCGGACTATAGAGTCACCTATGACTAAAGTGTTAGGTGCATTATCTTGCCTTAGGGGCTGTTGCTGGGTGGCACACAGATGTTTTGAACTGTGTGACACTTTGGTTGTGATTGGTGTTTGTTTGCGTTTCAGCTTCAGAGGTCCTTGTTGCTTGGGCAGGTTACAGTTACGGGCCTCTACATATATGGATTTAGTGTTGCTATATGTGGGTGTTGGTGGTGTGGGTTTAGAAGGGCTATGTGTTGCTTGAGGTGTAGTGTGGGTATTAACCTTCTCCTCTTGACTGTCTAGCACAATTTTGGGTGGAGAGAGCTTTGATTCCATTTTGGCTACGTAAGTGCATCTCTCACAGGTCCACAGATGATCTTATGTGGGGTATAATAGCTTTTCTTCTCTGAAAGTTGTTATGGTGTACACTGCAGATGAGAGAATTTTGTACTGCTTATTCTGTTTAGTATTCCTGACAATTGCAATACATTTCATCCAGTTTCTTTACAGTTTGCATGAATCACATTTAGGATTAGTATTCTCTCATGCATTGTGTTCTCATTGAGTAAAGGGCAGTTACTTTGTCAGCTTTGAATGCCAAGTCCTTGACATAATTTTTTTCTTCCTTGAAAGATAAGTCTGACTTTTTTTCTTTATTGATTACCTTTACTCAGGTCAGCCTTTCATTGTAGCATCTTTAAATAACTGCATTTATATGTCACTGTTAATATATCTCTGAAATTCTTTTACTTTTTTCTTACGTCATAAGTAACTGCTGAATTGCCCAATTAATCTACAGTTTTTCACCCATATTTGGTAAATATTCTCTACTCAGAATTGTTGTAATGTTTAATTCGTTGCCTAGTCTGTATTTCACTTCAAACTTCTACTTGTAGGTTCATAGGTTGGTACTAGGCTATCAGCCCTAGGGCCTATACAAGCCTAACCATAACAATTCCCTAGCTATTTCTTCCCTGGACCCCCGTCTAGCAGGGCGACTGACATGGTTCACTTCAATAAACTAAGTCATCCTCTGCAGTATATGAAGTGCCTTTTACAAAGACTTACGAATATGCTTTGTATGGATCACTGAACTTTATATTAACATATTCCTGGAGTTTTCCACATGCACGGATATTACTAACTGTTCCTTTGTCTGTGTTGCTCATCTCTTTTGTGCATCTGAAAATGATGTTCTTAACACATTGGTAACTGGTCTAACTTCTTGCAGGACAATGTATCCAGCTTATTCACATCACAGTATTTTAAGATTGGTGCATTTGTACGGCGGTGGTGCAGTGGTTAGCATTGTCGCCTCACAGCAAGAGGTTCTCCCCTTCGATTCTCGGCTAGAGCACCTTTTGTGTGGTGTCTGCATGTCCTCCTCATGGTCGAGTGATGTTAGAGACATGCAGGTAGGTGCATGCATGAATGGGCCTGCCTTCTTTGAAGGTTGGGCATTGGGCTGGCAACTCGGCACTGTAAAAACCCACTGCCAATCATTAGCAGACGGGAGTTCCGCTGTGGCGACCCCTAACCGGGAAAAGCCGAAAGACTTTTATTTGCATTTGTAAGTGGTTTCTTGAGTCTTTCAGAACTCTTATCATTCATGGTTACAACTACTTTAACTTTCCCATGACTTTTATTTTCTTACTTTATCTCTAAGATGTAAATGCTGTAGTCTTCTATAGTTTGTATCGTTTTCTCTTTTGGTTTCTCCATCATCATTATTTCTTTAACTTAGTTTTATATGCATCATTAATATAGATTTTGACATTGTGGCCATTAACAACTATCCTGATGAAAGTTTCTCAGCTGCAATTGTGTATTTCTGAATTATGAAACTGCAAGATGAAAATTTTCACAGTATTTGCTACAGTTTTCTTTTCAGCAAATTTTTAATTGTTTTGATTAGTCTCTTCACTTTCCTGTTTCATTGTGGATAGTGGACTGTACTTTATATACCTAAACTACCATTTTTGCACAAATCTCTTCAGTACCTCCGTTTGTACTGCGGATCATTATCAGTTAAGTATCCCATGTTGTTGTAACAATCATTTTGACTACTTCAGGGAACATGGAATAAAAGTATGCATATAAAAGTCATGGCTTCTTTAAACGGCAACATATATTGGTACTGTAGATCCCGTCACTTTCTTTTTGCATTGTTGTTATTATGATAGATATTAGAGCTTGTGCAACTTTGAACTGCTTGTTTTGTGGAAAGTAACACTCCTGGCCATACTAGTATATTTAATTATTTATTGGCTATTTGATGACTGGATAAATGGGCTGGTCTTTTGACCCTTTTCAGCCATGCCTAAGGTTCAGAGACCAAAGTAAGGTTAAATTGGTAAATATTATACATAATACAGAATGTGGGTGGCACAGTAGTGCAGTGGATAGCATTGTCCATTCACAGCAAGAGGTTTACCTGGTTTGATTCTTGGTTGGAGTGCCTTCTGCGTGGAGTCTGCATGTCTTCCTTTGTTTGTGTGGATTTTCTCCAGGTGCTCTGGTTTCCTCCCACTTTTCTAAGACATGCTGCAGGTGGATTGGACATTCTAAATTGGCCCTAGGTGTGAGTATGTACATGTGGGTGCCTTCTGAGGAAGGTTGGGTGCCGGGCTGGCAACTCGACACTGTAAAACTCTACTGCCACTCATTCTGCAGACCACTGATCCACTGTGACGACTCCTAATAGGAACAGCCAAAAAGAGCAGAAGAAGATGCACAATACAGAATGTATTCAATAATGTAAATTTATACATAGTAAACATTGATAGTGCAGAATAAATATATAATTAATATGAACAAAGTACATTCATATGACGGAAGCAATTTTCAAAAAAAACACAATATGTTTAATCTTTGGATACACTTAGATGGGGGATGCAATTTTTTGTAACCTGTATGAGATAAGGAATGCATTCAGATGAGAGAATTAATTTTATGTACAAAAACACATTTTGTAGTGCTTGATGTTTGTTATAAACAATTTATATTTGTGTTTATACTACTACTGCCTTTATCTGTATAAAAGTATCCTTTCTCTCTAAAGCAATTGTGTATGTGGCTTCTTGTTGTAGGTAACTAAGTAGATAGTATATTATATTTATTCCTGTTTCTTTAATTTGCTATTCTTAAATGTTTTCCTACTCAGTTGTCTGGGAATATTATTTTGTCAGAGTTAAATGCTAAACTTCTGTCATTAATTTATTCAATCATTAAAATAAAAAATAAGGCAGCATTTTGTTCAGGCCAACCTCTCATTGCAATACCATTCAGTAATGGTATTTCTAAATTGGTGTCTGTACACATGTGGAATTGTTTTACTTTTTCTTCCATCATTTCTAAATGCAGAAGTATGAAAAAAATCTTAATTCTTTTTCCAGCTACATATCATGCTTCACTGTTAAACATGCACTACTTGTCTCCCTTTTCCACTTCAAATACATACATCCCAAATACATTTTTATTTTGCTTGAAAATATTTCCACCGACAGCCCTCCTGTATCTGACGACATAAACCCCTGGTTCATATATCACTGCAGAGAGCATCTATGTCTTTATGTCTTTCTCTCTCCCAAGTTGTAATCTGTCTCACATAAAATATCATGCCACAGATTCTGCTCTAATTAAATCCATCCCAAAAGATCTCTCTTTTCCATTCAATATCTATCATCCCAGTTTTGAGCAAACTTCTTGAAAAGATAGTCTACACCCAACTCACCATATATATATATGCAGCAGTACCACCTGCTCTCCTCCAAACAATATGGATTTTGGCCTGGACAAAGTACTATGACAGCACTTTGGTCCTTAACTGATGATATCCTACTAAACTCTGAAAAGGGCTACTTTACAGGTGCCCAATTTATAGAGCTGACAAAGGAATTTGACCTCATTGACCACCGTCTTCTCCAAAACAAAGTAATTAAAATTGGTATCAGTCCAGACACAGTTTCTTGGTTTAAGAACTCCCTCACTGACACAATCAGAATCTGCACTTATTAATAAAGATGTAACACAAAAATCCATCCCACCCTTCTTCATATTCATTAACAAATTTCCTCACAACCAGAATCTGCACTTATTAATAAAGGTGTAACACAAAAATCCATCCCACCCTTCTTCATATTCACTAACAAATTTCCTTGTGATCTCCCCATCTCCCACTTGCTGATGATATGGTCATTTACCAATCAGGGAATTCTCACCCAGGCATTTAATACCAACTCCAGTCAGAGTTAGATGAACTCCACAGATGGCTCATAAACCAGAAACTTTTTCTCAACCACCATCAAAACCAAAACTGTACTTTTTAGAACTCCACAAAAAGTTCACCAAGTGCCTAACTCTTTTAACTGTCTTTGACCTACAACCATTCCATAGAGACAACCACCACCTTCAAATACCAAGGACTGTTGCTTGATCAGTCACTACACTTCCATTTCCATACAAAGTGAGAGACAAAGTTAAATCCCTCCTCTTCTGGGCCAAAAATATCTTTCCTTTTCTATTCCAACCAGCCAGAGCAGCCACTGACAAAGGAGTTTTCCTTTCCCAACTTAAATATGGGCTCCCAATTTCTGCTTCTTCCTCCCAAGAAAAACATTGCCACATTCCAGACTATCTCTAACAGCATATGCTGGTTCATTACAGACTCCTCTTTCTGTGAGCATCTCTGTATCACTCTGGAAAAAAAAAACAAATGACTACCCCATAAAACAACGATCTAACCTACTTTTAGTATTATTTGCTCCCCTGGCATCTAGACTTCATGTAAAAAACCTTATCGTACAGCCTGAGGTACGACTCACAAGCAACACTAGCTGTCAATACCCCTAGAACCAATCTCCACAGCACTGCACATGCTTTCTCCTGTCAGGCGCCTACTCTTTGGCAAGCTCTCCCCATGAAAATTAAGAAAAATCGACAATTACTCCAAATTCAGAATGCAAGTGAAAAAGTATCTCTTCATTTTAGCTAAATGCTCCTGCTTTAACACAGGACATATCACCCAACCTATTACCTTCTGAGTCTCTTCTCCTCTCTCAATATTCACTGAAGATTGACCCACTATAGAAACTGATGTGAATATTGTGCGTTATACAACGACCCCCCCATTAATATTCCAAAATGTGCACGCTGATTGGTCAGCGTGCCCACTGCAAGTCAGATTTATACTAATGGAAAAAGGTCAGGTCGCCCGGACTTTTTCCATTAGTATAAGTTTTTTTTTGTGTTGGACAGCAACGGAGAACAGAAAAGCTCCATTGCTGTTATTTCACTGTGTTAAACGAATTTGACATGGCGAGATATCTTAAAAAAAAAAAAAAAAAAAAAAAAAAAAAAGCAATGGAGATCTTCCTTTCGCCATTGCTTTTTTAAAAGCTGTCTCACTATGTTAAACTCTTATCATAGCGAGACAGCTTTAAAAAAAGCAACGAAGAAATTAAGGTCTCTGTTGCTTTATTTAAAGCTATCTTGCTATGTTAAACTCTCAACATAGGGAGACACCTTTTAAAAAGCAATGGAGATCTCCCTTTCTCCGTTGCTTCCACACTGCATAACCATACGCATGTGCAGTACATCAGAACTGCCGCAGAATACTGAACAGCTGCCGAAGGGCAGCAAGGAAGCATTATACAATGCCATTATTTAAGAAAAGTATTTTTTTCTTAAATAATGTCATTGTATAATAGCAATAACCCACTTCTGGGTGTGGGTAATGCTGGATTTACCTACGGTTGTCTTTGTTTTGCCACTCGGGCTTCACCCTCTTGACCAAACCACACCAACCGTGGGTAAATCCAGCATTACCCACACCCAGGCATGGGTTATTGCTTAGTTATCCTCTGCTTGATTGTAAATTGCATTGTGCTTGTTCACGGGAAAGTATATACATATTTTTCTTTCTCTGTAATTAGTCTGAACTGTTCTGTTATTGTTTACAATTCTATATTCTCTGTTTGGGAAATGCTTTGTATTTCACCCAGGCTGAGCCTGAAATTGGTCAGTATTGATCACTGCACTACCCCGGTATCTGTGTGTGTGTGTGTGTGTGTGTGTGTGTGTATGTATGTGTGTGTGTGTGTGTGTGTGTGTGTGTATATATATATATATATATATATATATATATATATATATATAAATATATATATATATATATATATATATATATATATATATATATATATATATATAAATATATATGTGTGTGTATATATATATATATATATATATATATATATATATGTGTGTGTATGTATACACACTTTTGGTTGGAGACATCCACCTCTTCATGGCACAATATCATTACTCATACCCCTTTCCCTCACTTACCCCTTCCTACTAGTAATTCCTCTTCCAAATCTCTAAAATTCTTCTCTAAATATTCAAAGTATTGTAAATAAAGTAACAGACCTGCACTCCTGGATATTTTACGCATCTCCTCACATTCTTGCCCTATCTGAAAGTTGGCTGAAAGCTCACGTCCTTAACACAGAAATCCTACCTCCAGGTTATAACATCTTTCGCTCAGATAGAATCAATAAACGGGGAGAAGGGGCTACTATCCTTTACTCTGATCTATTTAAACTATCCCCTCTTTCCATTTCTGTTCCCTGCTTCTCACCTGCTGAAATACTCATCATAAATTGTCACCTCAACCCTCACAAAAAATTTGCTGTAGTCTCAATATACATTCCTCCTGGTGATAATATTCCCATCCTAGAGAACTTCCTGTCCTGGATCACTCACCATATCCCTTATGAAACTATCATACTTGGAGACACTAATATAGACTGGACTAAACTGTCCACCTCATCCCCTACCTAGTCTTAACCTTCATGATTTTCACCAACCCATTTCCACCTCTGTTAGAATAAACAAAAACTCCTCATTCTGACCCATCCTTGACTGGATCCTTTCTTCAGTTCCTCACCTCTACCATAATCCTGGTTTACTTCCCAACTCATTGAGTGACCACTCTCCAGCCTTCATACACAGATTCGCCCAACACTCACCTAAAGACCCTACTTACAGGGTATGCCAAAACCTTACCCACTTCGACCCAGACACTTTTAACTACAAACTGTCTGGCATTAATTGGTACTTCCTCTATCACCTCCCTCTTAATGAGGCAGTAAATTCCTTCAGTAACATTTTCCTTGACACACTTGATTCTGTTGCTCCATTCAGAAAAATCAGAATCAAATCCAACTATGCCCCCTGGCTAACAAAACAAACTCAATCAGTCATACACAAAATAGATTCTTCCTGGAAAGTCTGGGTTAAAAACAAGCCCCTCTCTTACTGCAGACATACAGAGAGCTCAAAAACCTGGCTAAAAAAACTTGTCAACGAAGACAAGAGAGCTTTTTTTCTTCTAACCAAAGTAGCCCAGAAAAAAATCCACATAAATTCTGGGCCACCATCAACAACCTACTTCACCCAGGTAACCTCACTACTCCCAACCCCTTTCCAAACAGCACTGCTTCTGAAACTGCCTCCTTTAAAACTGTTCCATATAAAGTATTCAAGCCCTCACACTTAATACACAAAACAGTACATCACACTCAACATGTCCACTACCCCATAACAAAACGCTCCCCAATGCTTTTTCTTTCCAACCAGTCCCAATTACTACAATTAAATCTCTCCTTAAATGTAAGCCCTCAGCAAACCAACCCTCATTTCCTAAAAATAGGTGCACAATCCATCGCCTACCCTGGCTCTATTCTTATTAACAGTTCCATCTCAGAAGCCCTGGTCCCTGACATTTGAAAATCCTTCTATACTGTCCCTCTTCACAAAGGTGGCAACTCTACAGATCTCTCTAACATTAGACCAATTGCTGTCCTGTTCCCCTATCCAAAATCTTGGAAAAGTGCATCCATGTTCAGCTAACACCTTCTCGATAATAATCTTCTCACTTCTACCCAAATGGCTTTAGGCCCAAACTGTAGCATGTCTACCACATTGCTGTCATTTACCCAAACAATAGCTGAAGCCCATGACAGTAACCTCCTCATCTCCAGTCTTTTCCTTGATCTTTCAATGGCCTTTGATACTGTCTCTCATTCTAAACTTCTAGTTAAACTCTCAGACTTGCATCTCTCTACCTCCTCCATCAACTGGTTCTCTAGCTATCTCTCCGGTAGGCAGCAAACTGTCCTCTCATTGCTCCCTGTTAATACTAGAGTTCCCCGAGGATCAATTCTATTTAATTTTAAATTCCTATTTAATATATTTACTAATAAACTTCACTCTGCTACTAACCTCTCTACACTTCTATGCTACACTCATTACTACTGCTCACAACATCCCTGATCTACTAGCTCTCACTCAACAAACATTTTCCTCCGTCAAAACCTGGCTTTCTGATAACCAACTCATATTATTAAAAAAAAAAACGCCTTCTCTTCCTCTCTAAAACACTTGCTCAGCACAAAGCCTCTTTCTGTACATTCTCTCAAAACAACACCATTATTAAACCTGAACCCTGTGCTAAACTACTTGGAGTTATCATTGATGATGAATTAAAATTTGATATTCATATTCACCAAAGTATAAAAATCAAACATTTTTGTCACCCTCCTCCAAACCCTCTCTCACTCAGGCCCTACTCCTACCCTGCCTTCTTTATGCTACACCCGCCCTTACTCAGGATGAAACATCTCTTAGCAGTAAACTAGAGCAAACTTACAACAAAATTGCCAGATTTGCTGCCAACTTTCCTTACAAATCTCACCACTGTCTTGCACTTAAGTCACTATAATGGCCAGAATTCTCCAAACAGCTACTTATACCCCAGCTACATATTGCATACTCTGTCCTATACGAACTGTCGTCCTGTCCCTCCATCTCCAATTTGGTCTCCTTCTGTAACCCCCTCGTCACCTCCCTGCTGCCAGTAAACACCTCCTTCAGTTAAACAAACCCAACAAAAACATTGTCAAGACCCTTTACAAATACTCTGTCGCCCATACTTAGAACTCACTGCCTCTCAACATAAGAAGCATTCAGCATAAATACCAGTTTAAAAAAACTTAAACATTTTCTCCTGAAGACTTGGTCATTCCCTTGTCAAACCCCCACTTGAACTAGTCTCCTCTCTCCTCATCGTATCTGCTTTTCCCTAGCAACTCTTTGTCCTCCTTGTACTTGCTCTACAAACATATTTCGTACAGTACTCCTTAGTGTAATATTCTCTAAACCTTGTAATTGTTATTTGGCCTATGCTATGCTATCTATATATTGTTCTCAAATTTTGGAAAATGCACTTGTTAACCATTATTTTGCCTATGCATTGTACTACTGTGCACAAAGTTTTGACTTGTACTGTATTTCTGTGACCCTACTTTAATTTTTTTTGTAAATATCATGCTTGTATTATTTTTGGAGCTTTTCTCCTCCGGTTTCCACTGAAAATGGGTCCTGGCTCAGCTGGACTAACCCGGTTAACAAATGTCAATAAATAAATGAATATTTATATAGATCTGCCAGATGTAGTTCCTTACCAGATGTGTATTTCGCTTTCAAAATTATATTTTTCAAATACTTTCTGAAAGGACTACCCTGGCTCTTACATTACACCTGTATACTTCAACAAACAAATAATCAGTATAAATTTTTTATTGTCTTCTATTTCTTTGCTCCCACTCTCAGTTCTGTTGTCTCTACTTACCACCTAACAAAGTTTTTCCCTCCAGCAGAATTCCAACTCCTACTTGCTACCATCTACCTCACCTTCTCTAAAAGCTTTCATTTTCTCCATATCACCTAACAAATATGCACACTATTCAGCCTTCCACACCTCCTCTCTGATTTTTACTCGTATATCCCATACCACCACTCTTATTTCTCCTATCCATAAATGGAAAATTGTAATCTGACATTTTAAACCTTACTGTATAATGCAAGTCGTCTTGTATTAATATGTAATGGTTATATTTTGTGATTGCAGATTTTCCCTGTTATAGCTGCATTTTAGTTATTGTACATCCATATTGTTACTTTAAGCTTTACAGTTTTCTCTCTTGTATAAAATGTTCCTGTTTTGTTACTGAAGCTTTTCTCCCCAGGCTTCTGCAGAAAAGGGGCTACAACAGTTCAGTCAGGCTATCCTGGTTAACAAAAGCAATAAGCAAATACTTAAATGCTTTGCAAGGATTTTTGTTTGGATTCAGTCTGAATATTTTACTCCAGAAACAGTTCTGGAATTTCTGTAACTCATTTCTCTCACTCCTATGCACAGTTCCTTTTCTATCTGAGCATATCTCCATTGTGTATCTGTAACTGGCCCATAAGCAGTTAATCTGGTCTTATTGGATCATGCCTGGACTTTTCACATTACAGTAGTTTAATGGTTATGTTTCCATAACTAGATGTTTTGAGTATTTCAAAACTGTTTTGTTGTTCTTAACTCCATTTCTCAGGCTATATTTTGGTCTAACAGTTTTCTTATAGGGATACTTTTTCAGATGATATTAGGTACAGAGATTGGAAGATGGTGCTTTATTCCTAGAATCCTCTTTAATGCCTGTTTGTCTTCTGACTTTGACATCAAAAGGACTGAAGGCTGGTAGATTATGACCTATTTATTTCAGACTTGTCACTCATCACATTTTTATTTATCTTGAAATTTCTTACCACTTTTTTTAGCTTGAAATTATGTGGTCTTAATCTGTTTACCATGGTACAATAACTGTGTTAGACTGGCTAGAGATTATATTTTAAAGGAGCATGTGCATTTATTTGAAAGCTTCTGCACACATCCAATATTTTTTTCAGACCATTCACCAGTAAATACTAAGATAAAAATATAGGGCAATTAAGTAGAAATGAGACAATTGCATTTTCCTACATACCTGTTAAAATTTCTACTTGGCATTTATTGTACATGACCCCATACTCCTAGATAATCATTTATGTTTGCAGCAGCTTCCAAGCCTACAAATAACTGCACTTTGGAATACGTATAGTGCTGATGAAAGACCAGATGGAATTCTAAATAATATGTACTTTCCAAATGGCATACTTAATGGTCATACTTTTGGGCTTTCTTCAACTTGCTTTATGTACCAGAATTCTCGGTATGTATGTAATACTGAAAATAACTTAAGTATTTGCCATTTTTGAGTCAACTGTTTTTTTACTTGGAATAGCTTCTCTAGCTTACCCTAAACAAGCTTAAACTGTTTTTAGCTGTTTGCTGCATTATTTTAAAATCTGCACTTAAAGTTACTTTTTAGTCGAATTTGATCAAAAGTTTGTTTGTTTGTTTAATTTAACTGTTGAGGCTGCCCACTAAAGTGTGCTAGCCTGTGTAACTGATTTATCACTGTTTCTGCATTTTCTCTGTGTTTCTATCTAAAAACAAAAAAACCCCAAAAAATAAACCTTGTTTTCCCACCTCTCCTCGACTAGTTTAGACCAGTTTACAGGCATTGCTGTATTCTGGGCTGTGGTGTAGTTCCTGTGTTGTCCATTACCTTACTTGGATAGAAGGAAGTTTCTTTGCTCACCAGTGGGAGTGGGGAGCCTTGAGCAGCCTACCTGTCCCTGTAGGAAGTGACCTCAGCACAAGAGCTGTAGTAATTGGTTGTTTTGGACCATTTCTAGCTCTTTTGAAGTTCCCTGTTTAAAATCCACGTTTGCACGGTTTTGCGCAGTTGTGCGCATAGCGCAGCGCCGGTTAAACTTCTTCTGGCTCCGCCAAGTCTGCTCTTCAAATTTTCCCTTAAGGAAGCTCTACTCTTGGTATAATCAGTCTACTCATTATATTATAAGCCTAGCACTTATTCTCAAAACTTCTCTACTAAGTAAGCACTCTTGTACTAAGTAAGCACTACATCCACCTACCCCCCCTGTGAATATCCACTTTCCTTAAAGGCACAGCACTCCCTTATACTGTTCTAGCATGTCGAGTGGTAGATTACTGGCGTCCTCTCCAGTTCAGCTGGTTAATCTGGGTATCTTGAGACAATGATAAAATTGTCTCATGTACACAGACAACCCTCTCCTCCTCCCAACAAACACAAATACATGTGAGAGATGCAACTATATAACCAAACTGGAGGCTGAACTCTCTCAATTCAGGGCTGGCATGACCAGACAGGAGGAGATGGTAACCACACACACAACAAACCCAGTCCCACATAGACCTACCACAACTGCAAACCAAACACATAAAAACACAAAGACATACTCGGAGGTTGTAATAAAAAACTTACCAAAACAACAGAGGCTCCCAAAGCAGACATCCAAAAATCCACCACCTCAAAGCAAAACACATGCAACACATACTTCAATAAATCAGTGTGTCAATCAATCACAGCCCTTAAGGCCAAACACCATGCCAGTACACTAGCAATAGGTGACTCTATAGTCAGACACACTGATGTCCTGCTTACCAGGCTGAACAAGGAGAGGGTGACTGTGAGCTGCCTATCAGGAGCTAGGATCCACCACATAACACACGCACTGAGGTAATTCCAAAGCAAGTACAAATATGACTCCGTCATTGTCCATGCTGGTGTGAATGACCTGAGACGTACCTCCCTGGACTACATGAAAAGAGACATAGAGGAGCTCTCTGATTATGTAGCCCAGGCTGGTATGACCCTAACCCTGAGCAGCATCTTGCCCTCACCAAGAATGATGCCACAATACAAAGACAAGATGATCAGCTTTAATAATTGGCTCAAGTACTGGTGTCATTCTAAGGGGATCCAATGTCTGTCTGCCTGGGATGACATGTTGGACAAGCCATGCTGCTTCGCAAGGGACGGCTTGCACCTGTCATCACTGGGCTTCTGGATATTGGCTAAGGCTCTTGCCACCCCCATAGTGCCTTTTTTAGGCAAGGCTCAAAGGAAAAACCCACCTCCTTAGAAAACAAAAATGGAAAAAAAATTAAGGGTAATGCTGCTCAACGCCAGAAGTCTAAATCTCAAGATGCAGGCACTTGATGCACTCCTCAGTATGGAGAACATCGACGTCTGTGCAGTGACTGAAACCTGGTTAAAGGCTCCTGAGAGCACCCCAGCACTAGAAGGGCTATACCTCGTATCATGCTTTTCGGCCCCAAAACCCAGGCCGAACCACAAAGGGAGGGGGAGTGTCCATATTCATCAAGGACACCCACACCTCCAGGTTAGTAGCAACACATAAAGCATCAGAGACCATACAGGTGCAACTAACCATAGGCAAAACTGCTATACAACTGGTAGCATGTTACAGACCACCCTCCCAATCTCAGGAACCCCACTCCAGCCTTCCTGAAGACATTGGAGGATATGAATGTATCACAAAATACCATCATACTGGGAGACTTCAACTACCCAAACATAGATTGGGTACATTATTCTAGCCCTAACACCCTAGCCCAAAGGTTCCTGGAATTCATAAATTCAAATGCACTGGAACAACTAGTCACCTCTCCCACTAGAGGACATAATATACTAGACCTGATCATCACAAACATGGGGACAAAATGCTCCACACCGGAGGTATACCCCTCACTAGTGAGATCTGACAACAAACTAATCACCCTGGATATACATATCCCACCTCCACCCCCAGCACAAAAGACCACAGTGAAAAACTTCTCAAAAGCAGACTTAACTCTTCTTAAGACTGAGATGGTATCCTTTAAGCCCACTGGGCCAGTGGATACCACATCCCACAATGCCGAATCCTTCACAAATGATTTCTATGGACATCTCCAAGAATGCATGGATCATGCAATCCCAAATAAATCCAAGTCCCTCTCCACCAAAGGCAAGCGTCCTGTCTGGTGGACCTCAGCCATTAACAAATTATATAACAAAAGAAGGAAGCTACTGCGACAGAGCAAAATCCCATAAAGGGAAGACATCTCTGATCAACATTAGCAGAAAACTACGTTCTCTCATAAAAACATCCAAGGCCAACTTTGAGAGAAAAATTGCTAAGGACACTAAAGACAACCACAAAGCCTTCTTCAGCTATGTTAGAAACCTGGGTGGAAACCCTCAGATATGCTCAGAGTTAATTCACAACAACAAAAAATACACTGAACCCACAGATATTGCCAACATTCTGGCTGACAGATTCAGTGCAAATTTCTTCCCTCCCTCACCCCCAAAAGAAGAAATACTTATCCCAGCTGAATGTAATCTCCCTGACATCTCAGATGTCCAAGTGAGAACCGCCCTCAACAAAGCTAAAAACACAACATCAATGGGACCTGACAGTATCCCGGGTTGCGTGCTACGTGAACTCCAGGAGGAGCTAAACCCGCACATAAAAATGCTATTTAACCTTAGCCTTAATACAGGATATGTGCCTGAACACTGGCGTACAGCAACAGTGGTCCCACTCCACAAAGGGGGTGCCTCTACAGACCCTGGGAACTACCGCCCCATAAGCTTAACCAGCCTGGTCTGCAAAGCTATGGAAAGAATCATTATGGAACTCATAAACAGAGACATAGGGGACCTACAGACACTTGACCCCACCCAGTTCGGCTTTGTAAAGGGCAGAATCCTGCCTTTTGAACCTGGTTGACTTTTTCGAAACAGTCACTAGAGCCATTGATGAGGGCAAAGCAGTCCATACAGCCTACCTGGACTTGGCTAAGGCCTTCGGCACAATACCCCACTCAGGCATCATAGATAAGCTCAACAGCTTAAACGTAAACCCTTATGTCACTAGATGGGTTGCAAACTGGCTAAAGGACAGAACCCATAAATTTAAAATCGCTGGAGCAATGTCAGACTCAAAGCCAATCACAAGTGGTGTTCCACAGGGATCTGTCCTGGGACCCCTCTTGTTCGGCATTTATTTCTCAGATGTTAAAGCAAACATGGGAGGGTTGTGGCTGACAAAGTTCGCAGATGACTGCAAACTAGGCGCCATAGTCTACACCAGTGGACACATACGTCCTACAAAAAGGCCTCACAGAAACGGACAACTGGTGCCGGAGTCATGGCCTTAAACTAAATGCCAAAAAATGTATAGTCATCCCCTTTGGGAAAAACAAAGTACCCACAAATTATCACATAGACAGCAACCCACTGAGTACGGAAAAAGTAATCAGAGACCTAGGACCCAAGTTGACAGCGACTTCTCATTTGACACCCACGTTGCCAAAGTGGTTAGAAAAACATTCTACCTTGCACACCTTATCATGAAGGGATTCACATCCAGATCCAAGGATGTCCTTGTAACCCTGTACTCCTCCCTCATCAGACCCATGGTTGAGTACAATGCCCCATTTGGTATGTACCTCACCCGGCATTTACAACAGCTGGAGAGACCACAAAAGTACCTCACCAAGAGGATCAAGGGTCTCCAACATATGTCCTATTCTGCCAGACTAAAGAAACTCCAGCTCTATTCAGTAGCATACCGCCTGCTCAGAGGTGATCTCTGCCTGACGTACAAGGCCATGTCCAATCAGGAACTGATGGACATGCTCCACCTCAAAAAATCCAAATCCATCAGGGCCACGAGAGCTAAAGACTTAAACCTCGGCACAAGTTTGAATAGGACATGCTGGAGGGATAGATTCATAACCCAGAGGCTTCCCATGCTTTGGAACAAGATCCCAGTTCATGTTAGGCAGAGCCCCTCACTGACTCTCTTCAAGAGAAATCTTGATGAGTGGATGGGAGATCGTAAGTTTACCCCAGGGGTCACATCTGTGTCACTACTAGACAGGGGCACAGTAAACTAATTCTATTATATAAGGGGACCTTCACTGTGTCACTACTAGACAGAGGCACAGTATTCTAAATCTATTCTGTGCATTTTTGTACCATTTCATGGGGTGGCGAAAGCCACATCACTATGGCTAGGCTTACAAATGCCCCAGGGCAGATAGCCTAGTACTAAACTATGAAACTATGAAACTTCAGCTCTAAGCAAGGGCTAATGCATTCTTAAACATCTTATTATAATTGTGCAGGTCAATGCAAATACAAGCTTTGCCCTGCTTTAGAACAGTAACCATGATACTCTCCCATTTTCTGTCCCCAATTGCTTTTTAAAGGCACCTAAGATTTCCATTCATTTTAATTTCTGATCATTTCAGCTGTTGAGCATTACCAATACTTTCATTGGAGCATATATCAATGACATAGTGTCAGGATTTATTTGTATGTGATGTTCTCCTGGAAACTTCATAAGTTTGTAAATAATTCAGCATAGCAGTAAAGGATATCATAGTTATGGCTCTGTACAGTACTCAGGGTGACTGTATGAGTGGTTCTAAATGCATATAGGAATGTATTATTTTTGATTTCAGCCTGTGAATTAATGTTGAAATTCCTAGCTTTTTACAAACAAACCAACACAAAATGTTAAGTCAGCTTCCTCAAGTGCCACAGTTTGAAATTAAATCTTATACACCTTGTTTTTATGCTCACGTTTTGTAAATTTGGACTCAGTGGCTTTACTTGTCGTTGATCTGTACATCAGGTACACACTGCTCTCTTTTTTTGCTTTTTACTTCCAATGCTTCAAAGCATATTACGAAAAATATATTATACTCTGTATCTGTCTAGTTTAAATTCAACTTTCTGTTTATAATTCCCATGCAATTTTTGACATCAGTCTGATGTGCACTATTATTTTAATGTTTTTATGCATTTTGGATTCACTACATCAATTCCATTCACGTTAGTATAGTAAAAATGTTTTTAACTTATTTTTAATACAGTTGCCTTTCCTTTTGCAAATCTTTGCACCATTCTACTGCATCTACAAAATGAAATGTTGGGGTTACTTTTGTGTTCTGCTTTAACTACACCTAGTACACAAGGCCTTAATTTTAACTGTGTCATAGTTCATTTGCACCTCATGTCTCTTTCTTATGCTATTACTGGTAAAACATTTTATTTTTCATTTCTATTTTTTTTTGGTTCACAATTTGTTTTTGCGCACTTTTATTTCCTCAGTGAGTTTCTTAAATTGTCCCTGTGATTTCACTTGACCTCCAAACATTCACATTTTTGATGAGGTCTATCCTGCTTCTCTTAATAGCCTGCCCTTTCTTTGATCACTCCTAATTCACAAGCTGTTCTGACTCCCATTATAGAGTAATGTAGATTATTAAAAGTCAGAGTCTTTGCTTTGATTTTGTTCAGCAAGCGCACATATCTGTAACTGCACAAGGTTCTTCAAAGACAGCAAAGGACAGATGTTAAATTAACAGCAAATTATTTTTCATCTCGCTATCAATTCTCATAATTATTTCTGATTGCTGCTCTATTACCATCCTCTTTTTCCCTGAAAGGTAAATGTGTTAAGTACCGTAAGTGCTTTTTTCCTGGTGATATCCATAATATACTAGCTTTCACAAAATTGCTTCACCAAGTGACCATGTTATCAAATGTAAATGAAGCACAACAATAATAATTCTTTGTCCTTTGTTTTGTCTGGTTCCTAGTTATTAAAAACTGTATCTTTGTATTATTAAAAATGTTGTGTGGTCACTGCTGGTACCATTTCACTTTATTTATAGTATTCAATCAATATGTCTAATTCAGTGAAAATGTTGTATAATTGTTGATTTGTGTTTTGTATTTGTTAGCTGTGGTAGAGCACAGATTAACAAGGACCTTTTTCAGACTCAGCCCAAGACTTGTTAACAGACTACTTTTACATGAACACAATTATGTATTATCTTACTGTCAGTAATCATCTGAAATTCATTATCTTGACAGCATGCTTTATTTTACTAAATGATTTGTTTGTGCTTTTATATGGTCATACCTGTATGATGGCACTGTACTTAATTCAGTTTGTGTGTGGTACACAGTAGTTGTGGCAATTTGCTATATTATCTTGCACTGCCTTGAAGCTTTTTGTCTTAGGTCTTCATTGGAAATGGGCCTTCTGAGTTGGTTATGTCCAGTCAACAATTAAATAAGTAAACAAAAAAATAAATGCTGATTGTGCAGTGATAGCATTTAGAGAGGTCTAAAAGTCAGTGGTACTAGTTTGAACAGTCAGTCAGTGTGTAAACATTGCTTAGTGAAAAGTGCATCTTAATTTGAAGCATCTGTGCTAACATGCTTTATCTGTAATAAGTTAAATCTTTTTAATGATCTGAATAAGATGTTTTAGATCTTTTTGAGTATAATCACACTAATTTGAAAGATAGGTTACATGCTGTACTCCTCTCACACAACCTCTAACCAGAGAAAACGCTGGATATCCTTAATGTGTTTTACGTAACCCTAATGGAAAATTGTGGGCAAAGGATGTCTGGCCATGTAGCATTGAGAAATGATGCCCTGACTAAGACCGAGGTGACCTGTGATGGACTTAGAGGCACAGGTGGTCATGGGATTGGGTGGGGAAGGATAAACCTGAGTACCCAATGCCAGCTCACTTATCTAGAGGAAGGGAGGCAGCTACTCCCATCTAATTAACAATGCCCACAGGTGGGCAGTTGCTCTATCCTGGGAGATGTAATTCAGGCTAGTACTGCTGAGCTGAGGAGTTAGATGCATTAAAACATTCATGTCTGTCTCTAACCATCAGCTATGGAAAGTCTGCAAGCTACCCACAGGGAGGGTTAGATACAAACATCATCAGAGCCCTCGCTGCATAATACCATGCTTCACCTAAAGGGAATGGATGGGCTGAAAACCTTCACTACACAGGAAAAATGAGAGGTAGGTCTCAAACACTATCCATGGTATGCTTTACTGTTGCCCCTGAATTTTTTTTAAATTTTTTTATTTATTTTACATTTGTTGACTGGGTTAGTCCTTCCAGGCAGCAGCCCTTTTCAGTGGAGGCCCAAGGAGAAAAGCTCCATAAAGTACAAGTAACAAAAATAATCACATGACAGAGTTATAATTAAAATTACAATTTTATAATAATTAATAATAATTTATTCCCTGAAGGAATAAATGAGCTGACTTCACAGTAAGAGAAGCCACTGGGCAATTCTGAGGAGGATGGAGGATTAACATAGTTGTCAGAAGGAGAATATTGTGATAGTTTGTTTATTGAATGCTGTTGGCTCAATAAAGAGTATTTGAAAATCCTCCATAATGAAGAACATCCTGTTGAAATATGGAACAACCTGTCATACCTCAATGACCTAGCATGGCTGATGTAGTTATTGACTTCCCTGCAATTGTGTGGCTGTGGAGCTGATTATGTTTCATTTTATACATATATATGATACACGTAGATGCAGTGCTAGAAATCCATTTGCTAAGGTTTTCACAGTCATCTTTAAAATGCCATGTGTTTTGACTGAATAGTATTTGAATGTATGATGTGAATCCAGTGTCAATACAGGAAAGCTGGAAGACCGTGAAGAAAACCTGCATATGGCTTTCTAATCTAATTTACCAGGGACATTGACTTCATTTATGAAGGCTTGTGGATCAAGTGGCTTTTTACAACATTCATCAAGGTCTTGACCATTCTTTACAGTCCGATAAATCTCATTGCCTTCTGCATTGGTTTGGAGACAGACATCTTCATTAGCCAAGCAGTAGTCAAGCAAATGTGTTTCATAATTATAGCCTTGTTTTTTTTATTTTCTTAGAAATTAATTTGTTCTTAATCATAGGATGCCATTCCATTGGAATCTACGTTAAATATAGGATGGAGTTGAAGTCTCTTCACTGTTGGATATTTTCCTTTACAGATTAAAGTCTCCCCAGTGTTTATTACTGTCCGTAGAAAACTGCTGATTGTGGCATGATTTAAATTGAAAAGAGGGATTCCCCTTGTGTCCTGGATCTTTTTGCAGAAGCTTGCCAAAGTCAAAAAGAGGTGCTCTAGTGACTTGCTCAGGCCTCAGAAGTGACTGTCTATAATTCACAGCAGCAGAACAAACCTTGAAAGCATTCACCTTACTTCTTTAACCAACTCACTCCAGCAACAGAGTTTAGTTGTCCTACTGCTTCTTTATGGGTGTGAAATTTGGGTGACTTTCTGACATCATCCAAAGAGCTACGGAAGGTGCCACCAATAATACCTATGGAAAATACTCCACATCACTTAGTGAGACAGGCACACCCACCTTGTTATTCGCTATTGAGTTTTTATAGTTATCTTTTGCACTGACTTCAATGCATGCATCACCAGCATTGAGGAAGAGATCTTCAGGCATCAGAATCAGTAAGCATTTTGTGCTGAAGCATGGTTCTTGACTCAAAACTAATGCTGTACTTCCAGATGAGTCATGGTTTGAGATTCCTCAATATCATAAGAAGTATTACAAAAGCACATTTAAGAAGTGCCCCAAGGAACGAGACATGGAAAATAATGAGCTGAGTGGGCCTGGGCGTCCTCTAATCTCAGTGGGCATCCTATATTTTGTCATATAGCAGCCTCCATTAAAGAGAAAATATTTGCCAGGAAAGCTAAAGAAAGAGATTGACACTACAGAAAGCTAAGGAAAGGAAACCTGGGCAAGTAAGCAGGTAAGGGAAATAAAGCTATACAAGCAGGCAGGTCTGATAATGGGCATCAGGTTGACTGATTGTTATGGGCCCTATCAGATGGTTATGACAGAGACCATCATTAGGCTAAGAGGTTGCCACTGCATCAGACTCATCAGTATGTTATAACTTGTGTCTAATACACATTTGTGAAAGTGACACCCTTGTAACTGCTGCTTTTGTTATGTTTATATGTGTGACAATTTGTATACATACTTTTATATATAAACTGTAGTGCTTCGTATGCATTTTGTGCCTATAGCCTGCCTTGGATATCCTCTTTAGTACAGTTTATTCTTCTTAATCTCCACCACCCCCATCATTTTTTCTGTTCCTCCCCATGCCTTGTTTTGTTATGTTGCTGCACTGCCATCTCATTTGTCTTGATCAGCATTAGTCAGTGTTGTACCAAGTATTTCCTTTCATTGTGGAGCTGAACTTGCTTGTCACAATACTTTGCCACAACTTCTTCTTTCTTCAGAGATGCTGGGTGTGGTTTTGGTTGGATTCTTGAAGAACGGATATATGTGACCGTGACCTTCCTTTCTTTGGTGCTTTTTTTAACAGTTCCTTTAAAGTCTAATTATCAAAAGTAAAACTGTACATTTTCAAATGTATTATTTAAAAAAGTTGTTGCTTGCATTTCAAAAAGTCTGTGAGTTCTGAAGTGTGTGTTGTAGTTTGAAAGTTCTGCTGTTGAAATAGCACTTAATTTGAGTCCTAATGTCTTACTGAATTAGTTCACTGGTGTAAAGGGAACCTTCCATGCAGCATGTCTGAATTTGAATGTTTATGCACTTTAATCTCTAAAATACAAACTGAACTAAACAGAGCAGACACTGTTATTTCTGGGTATGGGAATAATGGATTTAATTTCATTTAGGTTACAGACTGTTGCTCTTGCGTAAATGAAGTGTTCTACTGCAAGGCTATAGAGCGAGGCTCCCTGTATATTGACATACACAGCATTGCATATTAACATGTCCTGTGTTAATAAAGTCTAAAAATGAGATTTTAGTTGTATACAAGGACTGCCTGACCCATCTTGCCTGTATATTTCTCTACTTTTCTAGATGAATTGAAGATCTTGCTTAACTCGCCATACCCTTAGGAAGGCTGTTCCAGTCACCTACCAACTCCTCTCCTCCTGTGGCAAAAAGTCCTTATTGTAGCTCCCTTGAGTCGTTCCCCCCTTTCATCTTTAAATTCTGACTTTTTGTTCTCATACTTCCTTTGCCTTTCTTACTTGTGTCTGTATTTTATGTGCTGGTGAAAATTGGACATCTGTAACTGCACAAAATATTCCAGATAGGGATTTTAACAGATGTTTATATGGATGAATGACTGAATTAAAGATGTACATCATCTTGGGCCTGTGCAGATTTATTATTTTTCTTTCCTACATTCAATATGAGTGTCCCTAGATGCTCTTTGTGTTTCACTGCAGTATTAAGCATTGGGTTATCCATGTTGTGGTAGCCCTCAGTCAGTCCGAATACCAGAGTCAATGTTTTTTGTGTCGGCTGCTGTTGCTTGCTGGGTGACGTCAGGTCATCCGAGCTATAACAGAGAGCAGGCGACGCCATTACCTCAGTCTTTCTTGCTGTGGAGCCCGTAGCAGAAGCAATTTTCCAGATTTCGAACTTCAGCTGAAAACGTCTAAAACTAAGTACCCTGTTGGGGGTCCTTCCTCTTCTTGCACTAACCAATGTCCGAAAAATTCAGTAATTGTCTCACCTGTGGAAAGCAAATACCACACGAGACTTTCATTCTTACTGCGTCACTTGCTTAGGCCCAGATCACGATGTACCCCGCTGTCTGTTCTGTGCCCTCTTTAATGATAGAAGTATTCATCGTAGAGCTTTGTAGCCAGTTATTTTCGTCTTTCATCTCCGATTACTGATATGGCATCTGTCTGTCAGCAAACTGTAGATCTTCTGAAAAAACGTAAAGATAAGGATAGAGACAGACCGCATAAGGCCAAGCTTTCCGACGACACAACCGCTAAATGGGTCGCCAATTCTTTGGAATTCAGTGAGGTGGTTTCACAGCCCCTGATGACCGACTCGATTACTTTGCAGGCCTCTACTGATCCCCTTTCAGAATCCTGTGTGCTGCAGATGTCTGCATTGTCTAATGAGCCTTCAGCTGTCTCTGCCCCAGTTAGGTCTGGAGCCGCTAAGCAGGCACCGGCTTCCATGGACACCGCTTGTAATTCGGATTTCACTTCAAGACCTTCAACCTCTCTTTCAATTAACACACCAACAGCACCAAGGGATATTCTTCAGGCCAGACTTAGAGCTTATCCTAGGAAAACAGCAAAAAGTCTCCATTCCACTTCCCCTCCTTAAACTAGCATGCTTAAAATGGCAGAGGATCTCATTACTTTTATCTGGGGTAATCAGGCCACTTCAGCCAAAAGGGGAAGGAAACCTTCTCCAGACATTCATTCGGATTTAGACTCTGAGGGATCTGACTCCTCTGTTCTTGAAGAGGAAACTCCTCTTACTGCCTATGAAAACTCAGATGCAGAAGAATCTATTCCTTCTGCATCACCTTCAGATGACTTTTCCTTTGGGGAAACCCTCCACACCCTCAGGGAATACTTCCAATGGGAATCAACAGATTTCCCTCAATCCAAGAAAAGACTAAGAGAGTTTATGGACCACCCCAGCATAGGCCTCTGGCCATCCCACCCATTTTGGAGGTGGTACATGATATTTACCAAGAATCCAGCCTTACCCTTGACACCCTTCCACCTGCCCCCAGAAAACCTGACGCGTACTACAAGGGTACCTGACTCACATAAATTCCTCTACAGAAATCCTATAGCAGATCCAGAGGTGATTATTCAGGGACCTAAGGGAGTTAAGGCTACCTCTGCAAAGAATCTCACTCCATCAGACAAAGAATCCAGGGCCCTGGACAGATGGGATAAAAAAGTATATACCTCTGCAACTTTATCTATAAGGCTCTCAACTGTCAGTTCCATATGTTAAAATATCAACAGCACACTTTGGAACTTTTGAAACAGAAAATTTCAGCTTTACCAGATTTTGCCAACAATAAAGCGATAGCAGAATTGCTGCACTTTTCTGCTCAGGTTGCTAAGCACTCCTTACACTGTGGATTTGATGCCCTAGAAGCTACTTGCAGGGCAGAAGTTGCAGGATCTGTTATGAGAAGACATGCATGGTTGAAGGAACAACTTCCTCCTGATCATGTCAAAGCTAAAATCATGGATGCACCTTTTGACAAAGACCACTTGTTCGGACAGAAAATTGAAGAGGTACTTAAAAAGATGGAAGACAAAACAGAATTTATGCATACTGTTAAAGATTTTCTTCAAGTACAACTTCCTAGGTTCATCAGATATTTTCCCCTCTAAACACTGGTCCTTTCCTGCACAAAACAGGCCGGCACAAGGCAAAACCCATAGGGACAGACCCACCAGGACTCAAGCTCAGGGCCAGCAAAGAACTAAACAGTGTTCCCACCCCCCAAACACTAGAGCAAGGAATTCAAAAGCAACCCTGTATGGAAAAATCTCTCAATGACTACCTTTCCCATCTTTGCCTGCCTCCACCACACCAAAAGCTAGGAGGAAGGCTATCTCTATGCAGAAAAAATTGGAACTCTATAACAAAAGATCAGTGGGTCTTAAAAATCATTGCACAGGGGTACAAATTCAATTTCCAAGCACTGCCACCTCCAAGAGGGTATGCAGATCTACGTCCAAACCAGTGGGCAGTAGCACTAAAACAAGTGCAAAACCTAATATCCCTAGGGCAGTAGAACCTGTACCTCCAGAACAAGTTGCAAAAGGATTCTATTCCAGACTATTCCTTGTTTCCAAGTAAGAGGGGACTTGGTGTCCCATCCTGGACCTACCCTTTCTCAATACCTTCCTGGTAATCCCAAAATTCAAAATGGTTACAACAGCTCCTACCAATGCTGCCAAACAAAGCTTGGATGGTCACCTCAGACCTAAAAGACGCTTACCTGCACATCCCAATAAGGGAATCATGCAGAAAATTCCTGTGCTTCAGAGCAGGATCATTACACTTTCAATTCTCTGCTTTGCCCTTTGGCTTATCTACTTCTCCCAGGATATTTACCAAATGGAAATACTCCTGCAGCACCTCTCATTTGTAAAAACCCTACTCACCTCTCTGAGGTTCAGTATCAATGAAAGGAAATCAAAACAGTTTCCTACCAGGAAAATCATATTTCTGGGAGCTTTACTGGACACAAAACAGCAAATGGCCTTTCTGTCCCTAGAAAAACAAAGTTTCTTACCAAAATACTTCACTACTCTGGGCTCGCAAACCCAGCTTTCTGCCAGAAAATTCCTGCAAGCTCTAGTTACATGGCCTCATGCATCCTCCTGGTACCTCTGGTCAGATTGCACATGAGAAAATTCAGTGGTACCTAAAGAACCTACGGTGTCAACACTCACAACCTCTGGACATCTCCCTGCCTGTGATCCCTTGCATAAGATCCAAGTTCTTCTTGTGGGCCCAGGCCTGTGCTCTGAAGAAGGGACTTCCATTCACCCTCCATCCATCAGAACAGACCATAACTACAGATGCTTTGGACATAGCCTGGGGTGCCCATCTAGAAGGCAGATGCGCCCAAGGTCTCTGGAACGCAAAAAGCTACCCTTGCACATCAACCAAAAGGAAATTATAGCAGTGCAAAATTCTCTGACATCCTTCAAACCCTACCTCAAACTAGGGGTTCTCTTCATAAAAACAGACAACACCAGTCATATGTGGTACGTCAACAAACAGGGAGGGACTCAATCTTACCCACTGTGCAGACTAGCCATGAATCTGTGGCTAACAGCCTCATTCATGGGACTACATCTTCTAGCCAAATACCTACCGGGCATCAACAACACCCTAGCATATCACCTCAGCAGAAACCTGCTGGACCCACATGAATGGCAAATACACAGAGACATTTTTCTGCAAATTACCCACACATGGGGGACACCCCCGGTGGACTTCTTTGCCTCTCATCTAAATCACCAAGTACAGACATTCTGCACCAGGTAGTACCATCACCTGACCTGGAAGGTTGATGCCCTGATCTTCCCTTGGAATAACCTCTTTGTGTATGCATTCCCACCTCTTCCTCTCATTCCAAAATATTAATCAAGATAAGGGAGGAAAAACCAAGAGCAATATTCATTGCCCCAGATTGGCCCATACAGTATTGGTACCCACTGCTGCACAGCCTATCTCACCAGCCCCCCCCCCCGGCAGCTACGTCTGATTCCTCACCTGTTATCCTGGGGGGGGGCAACAATGCTGCACCCAGACCTTCAGACACCCAAGCTCTCAGCATGGCTTATTCTAATATAACCAACAAGGAATCTATGCTAAGCAAGCAAGACCTTGACATCATCACAGAAGCCAGAAGGCCCAGCACCAGAAAATATTACACTGGAAAATGGAAAAGATTCTGCTGCTGGTGCCAATCCAAGGGAGCAGACATGCATCTGCCCTCCATTCCTCTTATTCTAGATTATCTTGCTGAGGTTCTTAACAAGGATCTCTCCTTCTCCTCCATAAAGATCCATGCCTCTGCCATCTCGGCACACTTTGACATAGAACAGCCATTGTTCTCCCACCCCCTTATCAAACAATTCCTTAGAAGAGCTTCTAGGCCTCCCAGAAGACAGCCCACCCCAGCCTGGGACCTTAACTAAGTTTTAGAAAAGCTTACTCTGCCTCCCTTTGAACCTGCAGCATCCTCAGAATTAAAGTACCTCTCTTAGAAGACTGCCTTTCTCCTGGATATTACTTCAGCCAGGACAGTGTCAGAGCTTCAAGCTTTAATGGCCATTGAACCATGTATCATCTTCCATGCAAACAGGGTTTCCCTGAGAACCAATCCCTCCTTCATGCCAAAGGTGATTTTGGATGTTGCCCTCAACCAGGCCATCCACTTGCCCACCTTCTTCCCTAACCCTCAGAATAAGGGGGAAGGATACTGCATTCATTGGATGTGCACAGACAACTCAGATTTTATCTGGATCTTACAAAGACATTCAGGAAAACTAACCAGCTCTTGGTCAGCTTTAAAACAGGAGCACAGGAGAAACCTATATCCAAACAGACCATTTCCAAATGGATAGCACACTGCATCCATTTTTTGTTACTCCTTGCATGGAAAACCACCCCCTAGGACCATCAGAACCTATTCCACTAGGGCAACCTCTACTTCCACTGCATTCCTAAGAGGGGTACCCACCAAGGATGTCCTGGTAGCTACCACATGGACTTCAGTCCACACCTTCACCAAACATTACCATCTGAATCTATTCTCAAAATCTAGGGCTGGGTTTGCCTCTGCAATTCTGCAGGGCATTGCTCACCCGGTCTTAAGTTTCTATCAACCTTCCACCATTCTCTTCAGCTTTGGGAATCTTCCCAATGGTTAAGACTGCAGCAGTGAAACACGAAGAACATAGTACAGTTCTGTACACTTACCATAAATGTAGATGTTTGAGTGTTCTCACTGCTGCAGTCATGCTTTCCCTCCCTTATTTCCCATGATATCTGCTGTACTTGGAGAGACACATATTTCTATGGGGTCTCTGACTCAAGGACTACTAATAATTATTAAAATTGGACTTCTTTGGTTGGTTAAGGCAAGATAAACTGAGACAATGGCTTCACCTGCTCTCCTTTATAGGTAGGATGACCTGACATCACTCAGCAAGCGACAGCAGCCGACGCACAAATCTTTCACTCTGATATTCGGACTGACTGAGGGCTACCACAGCATGGATAACCCAATGATTAATACTGCAGCAGTGAATAGACTTGAACATCTACATTTATGGTAAATGTACACAACTGTACTTTCCTTCTCTGTTGCTTTTCATCTAATTCTGTGCTTCTTTTGCAGGTTGTCTCCCGAGTACATTTCAGATGCTATATACTGAATTTGAAATGCCACATTTTACACCATTCCTCCAGTCTTCTAAAATGTCTTTACAGCTCTTTTGTACCTTTTTGTATAACAGTAATCTTACTTCATATGTTAGTGTCACTGTCAAAACAAAACAGGAGCTATTATTTGCTGGTGTGAGTATAACTGTTTTTGTTTCATTTAGCTTGCTCCATTGTTTGTTTTTGGTGTATTCATTCAGTGGCTGGTAATAGCTTAAAACTTTATATAAAAATATGATTTTGTTTATGTTGTTAGCTGCATTTTATTTTCTACATGGGGTCAGGGTATCATCAGGGTATCATGTCAAATGTCCTCTCTCAACTCATTGCCAATACTCTACCTTCTTTGATAGTCATGCCTGACTGTTGCAGGTCTTCTGTCACATAATTCATCCATTTCCTTGCTGGATTCCCCCATAACCTCTTGTCTCTTTCCTGTCAGTCCCAAATTATCCTCCCCAGGTGGCCTTCTACTTTTCTGCATATGTGTCCAATTCACCATAATCTGTCCTGTTTGACTTTCTCTGCAGTTGGAGCTACTTTAGCTTTTGCTCTGATGTCTTCATTTCTTCGTCTTTCCCATAGTGTGCATCCTACCACTTGTATCGGGCACTTGATCTTCATCAACTCCAGCTTCCTGAACTACTCTGCCTTTACTGTCCAGGCTGATATACAGTACAGTAGTGCTGGTTGGACCACTGTTTTGTAAACCTTACTTTTCAGCTTCTTTGGTATTCTGTTATACACTGCACCTGATGCTCTTGTGTCAGTTGGTTGTAGCCCCTCTGATTCTAGCTTTGACCTCCTCATTCATACTTCCCTTCTCAACCAACCCACCGAGATACTTGAAGCTGTTAACCTGTTCCACTATTTTACTTCTATCTCAATTATCAGCTTCTTTTGATTTGTCCCATTTGATGTCATTGCAGTTGTCATGTCTGTACTCAGTTTCCTCCTGTCTACCTTCAGTTTTGCAATTCATTGTCGTCTGCTTTGCTGAAGGTCTTGCTCAGAGTCTGCCTGTCATACCACATCATCTGCATACAACTTTGTTGATCTGTTCCCTCTGACCTGTTTGCTAATGTAGAACATCACCAGTATGAGCAACAGTGGGCTTAGAGTTGAACCCTGATACACACCCACTCCCACTGGGAACCGTCTGAGAGTCCAAACACTGTTTGTACTTAAGTTATGAGTCTTAGTACATAACCTGCACTAATTCTACCAGTGTTTCTGGCAGTTCTAACCACCACACGAGCTGCCCAAATCAGCTTTCTTGGAATCTTGTCAAAATGCTTTCTCCAAGTCTAGGAACGCCCAATTGGGCTCTTTCCTCATCTCTAGCTTCTTATCAACTGTCTCACTGCAAACATTGGATCGGTTGTGCTGCATCCTGATCTGAATGTGGACCATTTACCTCCTGTATTACTTTCTACTGCTCTGCATATTTGTTTATCAATCACCTTCTGCAGAACTTTCAAGCAGTGTGACAGGAGTTTGATACCTCTGTACTGCCCTCAGTTGTGGATGTCCCCTTTTATCTTGTACACTGACAACTAGTATGCTTATTTTCCAGTCTTTTGAGATAGGTCTTTCACTCCATACTGCTATGAGTACCATCTGGAGCCATTTTTCCCCTGTCGTACCCAAATTCTTGATCATATCTTATGTCACCTCATCTGAGCTTGCTGCTTTCCCTAACTTCATTTTCCTTAATACTGTTCTTACTTCTTCATCTTTCCTTGTAGGTTGTATCTGGGGCAGTACAGCTTCTTTGGGGTTTTTATTTAGAAGCTGATCAAAGTACTCTTTCCACCTGCCTTTGATGTCCTGTGCACTGGTGAACAGGTTGTTGCTGGCATCCCTTTTGAAGAGTGTCTGACTATATTCTTTATCTTTCCATCTTTGCCTTGCAACCTAATAGCATTTCTTTGTCCCATCTACTGAGTCGTTTTCCAGAAGCTGGTAGAGGGCCTCTGATGCCTTGTTCTTTGCTATTGCTACTCTTTTTTGTTAGCCTCTTTGTGTTAGCCAATCAGTATTCCTTAGCTTTGTCTGTCTTTTCTATCTCCCATTTTTTTCTGCAGCCCTCCTTCTTTCTTTTGATGACTTCCTGGATTTCTGCATTCCCCCCACCATCTTTCCTTGTATACCTTGCTTCCATACCTGGCTCAGGTACTTATCTGTCCTATAGTCCTTGCACATGCTGTTTTGAGGTGCTGCTATTCTTCTTCAACTCTACCTATCTGCTCTTCTTCCTGAGGTGCTAGAGCCCTGAGTAATTCCTTGAATTCTTGTGCTTTTCTGCTATCAACTTCCAGGTCTTCAGCCTCATCTCTGTTGAGCTTAGAGCCTTCTTACAGGTGTGGCAACCAGTGGTTTATTCTGTGGACCAACTGTTTAATTGGGGATGATGTTGCAATCACTGATTCTACCCTAATGCTTTCTCCTTACTAGGAGAAAGTCAACCTGAGTTGTGCGTTGGCCACTTTTATATGTGATGTTGTGACTGTCTGTCTTGCTGAACCATGTATTGACTGCTATCAAGCCATTTGCCAGACAGAAGTCTAGAATGCCCTATTTTTCTGTATTCCTGTTGCCCCACCCATATGGACCCAGGCAGTCCTCGTGTCCTGTTCTGTCTGTCTTGATGTGGGCAGTCAGGCAGCCATTATTGGCACCAATTCACGTTGTCCTGCTTTATGCAGTAGGTCCTGAAACTGCTGTCTGAATACACTTTTTTTCCTCACTATCAACCCCCTACTGTTGGGCATAGGTTGAGATTATGAATAGTGCCCTATTCATTCATGGTGTTTGACTGCCATGCATCTGTCACTAATTTTGATGACATCCTTCACCATACCTCATCATATTCTGAAATCTCTTCCACAGCACAATTCCCACATCATTTCTTGTCTGTCCTCTTCCTGAGTAGTGGGCTATGTATCCCAAGCAAAGTGTCTTTGCTTCACTGTCCTACCATGTTGTCTCATGGATAAACAGGACACCCAGCCTCCTTTTTACCATAATGTCTTTCACTTTCAAGCTGTGTGTTGTCAGTGAACCTAAACTGAGTGTAGCAATCCTTAGATCATGTTTGGCAGGTTGATTGGTTTTTCAACCAGCTATCACTCAATGGAACTATCCCAGGTAACTCAGACTGGGCAACTGGACACTGGCCTGCCAGTAGCTTATTGACCCAGGGCTGCTGGGCTTCATGGTGGGCAAAGACTGGCCAATAGGGGCACATATACCCCTCCCATCATTAACATGGGTCCCTGGCATAAGTCAGAGTAGGCTGGGTCCTCAACTCACTTGTCAATGGCAGATACCCATTTTTGGCAACATTAGTCAACACATCTGGATTAACTAGAGTCAAGCTGCAGATTATGTTTGACTACATTTTCTGTCTATTTTTTTCATTAAAAGTACACTGACCAATGTGGCAGTTTGACTGTTTCCATTTGACACCATGACATGATGCAAAGAGTCATTTCTAATAGGTTATGAATACAAGTGAAAATCAAGCAACTGTTGCTTTCAGTGGAAGTGATAAGGTTCTAATTTTAAGTTAAATGCCGTTTAAGTGGATATATATAAATGATTTGCTACACTACTTGGCTCTTGTTCACGAGTTTTTCTTCACACGACATAGTCTGAGTTGATAAAAGTATGTTTGCTAAATTACTTTCTATTTGCCCCTTTGCTATGTGCTAGAGAATGTTTATTTGTGTGTGTGTCAGTTGAAAAGGGCTTTAGACTCAAAATATGTGACATTTATCTTGCTGTCTTACTTGTTTTGTCCGCACTCACAGCAACTGCCAGAAGTCCCTCACCCAGCATTAGTTTATATACCACTGAATCTATCCTGCACCTGGTTTGGTAAGTTTTTGGGGTCTTAGCACCAGCTACTTCCGCCTCTCACAACTTGTTTGAGTCTTGTGTGGTTATTTGTTCTACACAAAAAGAATGCATCATGCTTCTCCTACAAACTTGTCTAACCTGTCTTCTCTGTTCCAAACTCTCATGGCTGGGAAAAACGTTCTAACCAGGAAACATTTTACGATTATATTCAAGACTTTTGTATGTTTGTATAGTGGCAAAATCCTTGTCCACTCCCATATTGACTTTTTTAGACAATGTCAGTTTTCTAAAGCTTCCAACACAATAAGAAAATCCGGGTGACATTACGGTATTGGTACTCAACACTAGGACTAGACGCCTTAAATCTTCACTCCCTGCAAGTAGACCTTACCTTAGAAACCATTGATATAAGCATCATCACAGAGACCTGGTTCAAGACAAGTGATAACACTCAGTTAGTGCAGGATTTCAAAGCCTCTTTCATATTCATGCCTACCACATTAGACAAAAGCGCAGAGCTGTTTCCATATTCTTTAAAAAAAATCATCTCCAAACTCATTAGACAAGATAATGACCTGGAACTCCTTAATGTCCTACTTTACTATTTATAAAACCCAGTATCCTATAATCGCTATCTCTAGGACCCCCTTTGCCCACATCTCCTATCTAACTAGTATGGAGTCCCTGTGTATTAAAACAAACACCATTCTCCTAGGTGATTTCAGCTACCACCACCATAAACTGGGTGACTTGTATATCCTCAGACATGTATGCCCAGACATTTCTGGATTTATCAATACAGATTCTCTGGACCAGTACGTCTGCAGCCCAAACAGTGGCAACAAAATCCAGGATTTGATCCTTACAAATATGTGACAGTTTTGTTTTCTAGCAGTTGGTACTTCCTCCTTGGTCATATAAGTCCAGAAATCAGTCACATTCACCATAAGACCAAAGCCTGAAGCAAGTTCCAATTCCTTGTTAAGCAGAGATTATGAAAAAGCTAACCTGCTAAAAGTGAGTGATTCAAAAGCCCCTTCAATCTTGATGACCACACTGCTTATGCTGGATCCTTTACTGTTAAATTCTGTGCACCTGTAAATAGCTGCATAGTTGTGTTTGTCCCCTTAGACATAAATACAACTCCAATTTCAAAAATAAACCCCAGTGGTGGAGCCCTAATTTAAACAGGCTTTATAACAAAAGAAAAAGAAACTTATTACAAGCAAAAATAAATTTAAGTCTCAAGACTCCCAAAATGCTCTTGGTGAACTGAACAAGGAACTCTGGTCCCTGATCAAATCAACCAAAGTGAGATAAATAGACATCCAGAAGAAGTATAAGCAAAAAGCCTCCTTTAGCTTTGTTAGAAAGACTCCGATACAATGCCCAGCATTGTGCAGTGCTAATAGTAAATGATAACACATACTTGGACCTAGAGAACATTGCCAATCTGCTAGCAGACAAATTTAACTCAAACATTAACCCCCCCCCCAGTATTCTCAGATCATGTGCCCGCATCTGTACCCCATCAGATCTTCAAAGAGCTATCTAAGGCCAAGAACACCACAAAATCTCTGTATCACTGCTGGACAGAGGCACAGCAAACTAATGGGTGTAGTATTCTCATCCTAAGGCTTATAAATGCCCTAGGGCAGATAGCCTAGTATGAACCTATGAACCTATGAACTCTGGGGTTGCACCACATACCGGGCGGCCTACTGGTCAGCCTGAAACTTGATTTGTTAGACCCCTACAGAAGTGAGCTAATATCTGCCTCAAATCAGGCTTCATGCTGAATAAGTGGAGAAGAGCAGCAGCAGCCATTCCCTTGCACAAAGACCGGTCTTAAACAGACCTGGGTTATCATAGACCCATAAGCCTGATCGGCCTCATCTGTTAGGCTGTGGAAAGGATCATAGTGGAATTAATAAATAAGGATATAGTTAATGTACAGACTCTTAACCCAAACTAGTTTGGATTTGTCAAGGGCAGATCCTGCCAATTTAACCTAGCTGACTTCTTTAAAAAACTTGCTGTAGCAATGGATGAGGGCAAAAGAGTATATACTGCATATGTAGACCTTGCAAAGGCATTCAACACCATCCCACACTTTGATATCATAGATAAGTTCTCCGAGCAAAAAGTAAATCCCTATGTAACACATTAGATAGCAAATTGGGTCACAAATAGAACCCAGGAAGTAAAGGTGGGTGGCTCTACATCCTCTAAAAGACCTGTCACTAGTAGTGGACACCGGAGTTCAGTCCTTGAGCCACTTCTCTTTGGCATTTACTTCTTGGAGGTCAAAGCTAATCTTAAGGGTGTATGGCTGACCAAATTAACCTGGTCCCATCATAAACTCCCCAGAGGACATCATGATCCTCCAAGAATGCCTGTCTCAAACAAATAATTATTGTCAAAACCATGGACTAAAGTTAAATGTCAAGAAATGTGTATTTGTATCCTTTGGCAAAAATGGCTCTCCTTGTAACTGTAACATTGACCACACCCCCCTGAAAATTGGCCCTGTAGTTCAGGATCTGGGAACTTATGTTGACAACAAACTATCCTTTGATAAACATGTATTCAGTGTTGTAAGGAAGCCTTTTTTTCATCTCACAGTGTACACCGAAGGGATGTAATCATTCCACTGTACTCAGCAGTCATTAGGCCAATTGTTGAGTGTAATGTCCCTTTTGGTATGCACTTGTCTAAACACTTGTCACAGAAGGAATGACCACAATGCTTCTTCACTAACAAAATCAAGGGTCTAAATCATAAAGTGTGCAGACCATCTGAAAGCCCGGTCCCTTTTCTTGGTATCACAAAGGCTACTGAGATGCAACCTATGTCTTATGTATAGAGCCTCAGCAAACCCTGTCCTGTCAGACCTGTTACACATTCACAAGTCCATTTTGCCATAAACATCCACTCTATGGATCTCAATCTCTTCTTCAGCATAAATAGAACATGTTGGAGGGATGGGCACATTATCATAGAGATTTCCTCTTTTATGGAACAGCCTTCAACTTTATGTGAAGCAAACTACACATCATACACTAGTCAGATTTACTTTTTGGATGAATATTGAGTAACCATAAATTCACCCTTGGCTTTGCACCCTTCTTCCTCATGGATAAGGATATTGCTACTCAAAATACAAGGGCTAAAGACCACAATGTGAATGAAAGGCTAGACTTCAGATCCTCACAGAGCAGTAGCCTAGTAAGTACCTATTAACTGAGAAGTGTATACTATTTTTTGTCTTGGCTTTGTGTTTTGGAAGTGCATTAGATTTAGGGAACCGCATTTAGCATGTGAAGCTTTAAACGTTATTTGTCTTTCTACTTGTGGTACTTGTTGTTGGCTATCAGCTTAAGTGCATAAAACTAAAATAAAAATAATGGACTGATAGAAAAGGAAAATGTGCAGAAGATGTGTAGCAAAGTAAATTTAAATGGCATATAAAGCAGACAGCTGAGGCCTGGGAGGCATATGCCTATAGCCAGACTTCAGGAACTGCCACACCAAATCTAGAACTAGTGTTTCAAAATCAAGGATGCTTGTCCCCGCTCAGATTCCCACTCAAGACTGGTTCAAGGTAGCACAAAATGTTGCCTTTTATTCAAAATCTTTAATCTCGGAAGAAGTAAGGGGAATCCCCCCCCCTATCTGAAGTTGGTCATGCAAACTTGGGGAAGAACACCACTCTTATGCCTCATATATGCTTTCCTTTCAGAGTTTGATACTGAAACCAATGACACCAGATCCCCTGCTTTTCTATCAAGGATATCTCATTTAAGGGATACATTATCAATGATGAAGGACCACTTCAAATGGGAGTCTAAGGAAGTATCTGACCCACAGGAAAAAAATACACACACACATACACACACACACACACACACACACACACACACACATATACAGATATGTATATGTATATATATATATATATATATATATATATATATATATATATATATATATATATATATATATATATATATATATATATATATATATATATATATATATATATATATATTATATATATATATATATATATATATATATATATATATATATATATATATATATATATATATATATATATATATATATATACATATACATACATGCATACACACTTTTGGGAGCAAAGCTACATAAACCAGTGTCCATTCTCCAATGTTAGAGGCATTGAAGGATAAGTTTTTGGGTCTCATTGGGACTGGAGTCTGACCCCCCCCCAATCCCATGAAGCCAGACTGTTTTAATACTACTCTAGTCTTAATATTTCTCTTTAAGAATCCTGTAGTGGATCAATCTGTGGTGTCCCTGGGTCACCCAAAAAGGTTCTAAACTGCTTTTAGCCATCAGCATACTTCCCACATACTGAGAAGAGAAGAAAGAATAAATTGTAGCTACCTTGGCATTCAGAGTTCTTGACTGCCAGACCCATTTGCTTAAAGGTCATGTCAGTGTCCTTTGACAAATAATGAGAAAGAATGAATGGATAACTGATGTTCTTCTTGTTTCACTGTTGTAGTCATTACATTTGGGTTATCCTGCTGGCAGGTTGCCCTCAGATGGCCTGAATTCCAAAGTCTTGGGTCCTGCGTCGGTTGCTGTCGCCTCTTCCCTGACGTTAGGTCATCAGGGGTATAAAAGATGCAGCTGACGCCATTTTCTTCAGTCTTTCTTGCCGCGCGGTGCCCGAAGCAGAAGCAGTTTGCAAGTGCTGGTCAGCCGACTCCTGAGATTTTCGTGTTCGAGTTTCAGATCCGAAGTCTTCATTAAAAGGGTAAGTACCCCGTTGGGGAAACTTTTTTCTTGCTCCAGACCGATGTCAGAAAAAGTTAATAATTGTATTTCTTGTGGGAAGCAAATACCTCATAAGGACTTTCACTCTTACTGTATTCCTTGCCTAGGCCTTGACCAGGTTGGTCTAGTTGTCGGTTTTCTGCTAGGTTTAACCAACGCACTATTAAGTGTCAGTACAATTTTGCATTAAGCTATTTTGGGTGAAGATTTAATTATACAATGTTGTCAGATAGCCATCCGACTACCGGAGTTCACAAAAAACGGAGAGAAAAAGAAAAGGACAGGCAACTGAGGTCCAAAACCGACGAAGCTTCTCCTAAGCAAGTCGCTGGTCCGCTGGTTCTCAGTGAGGTGCTTTCGCAGCCCCTGATGCCTGCTACTTTAATGTCGCAGGATGCTACTGACACCCACGTGGAGTTGGACAGGCCGCTGGAAACTCAAGGTATTGGAGCCTCAGAGGTTATTCCCTCAGATGGGTCCGGAGCCGCTGAGCAGGCATCAGCTTCTGAAGGTGTATTCAGACCAAAAGAATTATATGTTAAACTGACTTCAAAGGCAAAGACTAAAACACCTTTAAAGGCACACCTTTAAAGGCAACGAAACAAGTTCACCAGCCACATGGACAGGCCTCCATGCCCAAAAAACAGATGCTCAAAATGGCCAAAGACTTAATTACCTTGATCAGGGGTTCCCATCCCCCTCCTGATAAGAGGCCTAGGCAAGAGACAGACTATGAATCTTCAGATCAGGTTTCCATTTCCTCTGATTCCTCTTCTGATCAGGAATATTCTCTTCCCCCCCTATGAGGATTTTGATGCTAAAGAGTCAATTCCTTCAGCTTCTCCTCCTGAGGACTACTCTTTTGGGGAAACCTTGCATACCATGAGAGAGCACTTCCACTGTGAGAGCCAAGATTTTTCAGAATCTAAGAAGAGGCTCAGAGACTTCCTTCTACTACCTCAACACAGGCTTCTAGCTGTTCCACCTGTGTTAGACATTGTGGATGATGTGTTCTCAGAGTCTAGTCTGATCCCTTACTCCTTACCTCCAGCTCCTGTTAAGCCAGACGGATACTACAGGCTCCCTGACTCTCATAAATTTATTTTCAAAAACCTTTCTGGAGACCCAGAAACAATTTCTCAGGGTCCCAAAGGGGTTAAGGCTTCCACTGCAAAAAACCCTACCCCCTCTGACAGGGATTCTAGGGCTCTGGATTTACACACCTACTACCTTAGCTATAAGGGCCTTAAATTGCCAGTTTCATATGCTCAAATATCAGCAATATATCATGACACTGCTTAAACAAAAAATTATGGTAAATTCTGAATGTGCAGAAAACAAAGAAATGCAGGATTTATTGCATGCAGCTGAACAAGTTGGAAAGCATACTTTGCAATGTGGTTTTGATTCTCTGGAGGCCTCCTGCAGGGCCGCAGTTATGGGTTCTGTCATTAGGAGGCATGCTTGGTTAAAAGAACAAAATCTGCCTGATCATTACAACATGACACCTTGTTTGGTGTTAAAACAGAAGAGGTGTTAAAGAAAATGGAGGACAAAGTTAAATCTATGCCAACGGTCAATGACTTCTTACAGGTACAGCCACCTAGATTTAGCAGGCACTGGCCAACAAAGAATTGGTCCTTTCCAGCCTCAGACAGACCCCAAAGGGGCAGATCCAGACGCCCTAGAGGCAGATCACAGCTGCAAGGTTCCTACAGGTCTAAGCAATGGGGTGCTTCTACCTCCAAAAGTGGAGAAGACAAATCACAACCATGTAGGAAACAGTCCCAATGACTTCCCCCTGCCTGCACCAATCACTTATCTTCTGGCAGCACCCTTAGGGGGGAAAACTTGCACTTTTTTCTCAAAATTGGCACATTATAACCCAGGACAAATGGGTTCAAGACATAGTGTCACAAGGCTACAAGTTTCACTTCCACACCCTGCCAAGGACAAACGGTTGGCCAGACCTGCCAAAAAATCAATGGGCAGAGGCTCAAAAACAAGTCGCAGCTCTCCTGGACCTTAGGGCTATTCAACAAGTACCACGACAGGAGCAGGGACAAGGATTTTACTCAAGACTGTTCTTGGTACCCAGAAAGGACAAAGCATGGAGACCAATACTGGACCTTTCTATTCTAAACACATTCCTGGATATACCAAAATTCAAGATGTTGACCTTGCAGCAGCTTCTGCCCATGCTGGGCAGCAAGGCTTGGCTCATCACTTTAGACTTAAAAGAGGCATACCTGCATGTCCCAATCAGACAATCATATAGAAGATACCTCAGATTCAAGGCTGGCTCAAAGCATTACCAATTCTCTGCACTGCACTTTGGCTTATCTACTGTGTCCAGGGTCTTCACAAAATGCCTGGCACCAGTAATTGCTTACTGCAGACAAAGAGGAATACAAATATATCCTTACTTGGACGACTGCCTCATACAAGCAGAGAACAAGGACATTCTACTACGGCATCTGACGTTTGTGAAAAATCTTTTAACATGCCTAGGGTACATAGTCAACGAAAATAAATAAAAACTAGTACCCTCTCAAGAGATAATATTCCTGGGTGCAAGCTTAAATGCAACTGCCCAGATGGCTTATCTCACTCCAGACAAACAAAGGCAACTGACTACCTATTTCAAGGAAATGGCAACAAAGGCCCAGTTATCTGCAAGAAAAATTCTGCAGTCTTTGGGCTTCATGGCATCCTGCATCTTACTAATACCATATGCAAGACTGTATATGAGGAAAATTCAGTGGTACCTAAAAAGTGTCTGGACACAACATTGTCACAGCCTGGAAACAATGATTACTGTCATCTGCTGCCTGCAACAGGAGTTTCAATGGTGGGCAAAGGCTTGTCACCAAAACAAGGGACAGCCATTCTCACTACCCCCAGCCAAGCAGAGCCTAACAACAGATGCATCAGATTATGCCTGGAGGACACACATGGCAGGAAGAGGTATTCAGGGCACTTGGTCCACAAACTAAAAGCATCTACATATCAATCAAAAAGAGATGCTAGCTGTTCAAAATGCCCTGACAGCCTTCAAGGACCTACTTCATCTGGGACAACTACTGATAAAGACAGACAACACCACGGTCATGTGGTACATAAACAAGCAAGGGGGCACTCATTCTTACCCTCTTTGCAGACTAGCCATGGCTTTATGGGACACAGCATTGACTTACCTAGTTCATCTGCAGACACAATTCCTGCCAGGAAAGGAAAACACTCTGGTAGACAATCTAAGCAGAAACCTCATGGATCCCCATGAGTGGCATCTGGATCCACAAGTCTTCAGCATGATAACAAAGAAATGGGGGACGCCCGGACATAGATCTATTTGCCTCCCCTCACAACAATCAACTAAAAAGATTCTGCACAAGGACTTATCACAGACAAGCATGGAAAGTGGACGCCTTATCTTTCAACTGGAAAACCTATCAGTGTATGCCTTTCCACTGCCTCTCCTCCCCAAAGTACTCCTAAAGGTCAGGCAGGAGAAACCAAAAATGATTCTGATTGCCCCAGACTGGCGACGCCAGTACTGGTATCCGAGCTTAAAGAATTTGTCCCAGTGCCCAGCCTGGACCTTACCTCAAATACCTCATCTACTGTACCAGTAAAGCAATCAGATTCTGCACAGCCAACTCAGGACTCTAAACCTGGCAGCATGGCGGATAATGTAGCCATACAAACCACACCTCTCAGTAAAGCTGTGATGGATGTCATTTTAGAAGCCAGAAGGCCTAGTACTAGAAAATCCTATGCTGGGAAATGGAAGAGATTTTGTGCTTGGAACCATGCTCAAGGAACTGATACAGCTGTCCCAAATATTCCTCAGATTTTGCAATACTTAACTGAGATGCTGGACAAAGGCCTATCTTTTCATCAGTTAAATTCCATGCCTCTGCCATGTCGGCTCATTACAATACAGAGCCACCTCTCTTTTCTCATCCTTTATTAAGGCGGCACCTCAGAGGAGCCAAAAACTTAAGGCCTCCAAGGAGAATGCCAATACCTGCATGTGACCTCAATTATGTCTTGGAAAAACTCACCTTACCTCCTTTTGAGCCAGCTGCTACTGCGGATATAAAATTCTTATCTTGGAAAACAGCTCTGCTCCTAGCAATAACTTCTGCAAGACAAGTGTCAGAGCTACAGGCTCTCATGGCTGTGGCACCCTTTATCATTTTTTTACCCAGACAGGGTCTCTCTGAGAACAAACCCTACATTTATGCCTAAGGTAGTATCCAGTGTGGCCCTTCCCAAACTGTTCATTTGCCAACTTTTTATCCAAATCCACAGAACAAGGGGGAGAAAATTCTACATGTTTTGGATGTACACAGACAACTTAGATTTTACCTGGACAAAACTAAAGTTTTCAGAAAGACAAAACAATTACTAGTGGCATATGCCACAGCATCACAAGGAAAGGCTATCTCCAAGCAGACTATTTCAAAGTGGATAGGCCACTGCATTTGTTTCTGCTACTCACAGCATGGCAAACCAGTGCCTAAGGGCATTAGGCCACATTCAACCAGAGCTGCAGCCACTTCTGCAGCCTTTCTCAGTGGAGTACCAACCAAAGACATTTTAGAGGCTGCTACTTGGAGTTCAGTGCATACCTTTACAAAGCATTACAATCTGCCTCTTTACTCGAAATACAGGGCAGGCTTTGTCACTGCAGTTCTGCAGGGCCTCATAGCCGCTCCTAATGCTGTTTAGCTCCAGCCCCCCAACCATAGCTTTGGGACTCAACCCAAATGTAATGACTGCAACAGTGAAACACGAAGAACATAGTGCAGTTGTGTACACTTACCATAAATGTAGATGTTCGAGTGTATTCACTGTTGCAGTCCAGGTTACCCACCTGCCACCCCCCCTTACTTTTGCTGGAACTTATCTTTACTTCTCTAATGTATGCAACCTAGGTGGTGTATTTGCTTATAGATGAAGGTAAAGCTTATTTTAGTGCATGTATGTTTTATTTACATATTTTTAGTCTACCCTTTTGTGGCCACCTGACATCTGGGGCAAGAAAAACTGAGGAAAATGGCGTCGGCTGCATCTTTTATACTCCTGACTACCTAATGTCAGGGAAGAGGCGACAGCAACCGATGCAGGACCCAAGAGTTTGGAATTCAGGCCGACTGAGGGTAACCTGCCAGCAGGATAACCCAAATGTAATGACTACAACAGTGAATACACTCAAACATCTATATTTATGGTAAGTATACACAACTGTACTATACTAATCATCCAGCTAACCTGATGGCCTCACAAGTTGGTAGACATGCTGTCAGGTGTGGCTTTGATGCTATGGTTGGAGATCCAGGTTGGATGCCATAGTGAGAGTCACTCATAGACATGCCTGGCTGAGGATAAAGTTTTTGCTAAAAGATGCCAAAGTGCAGATCCTTAATGTCTCATTAAACAAGTCTGCTAAAGTATTTAATGGATGGAAGGAGAAAGAGAAACCACTCAGTCAGATAACTCTTTCATCTGCCTTTACCAAAGTATGACAGGAATTACTCCTCTAAATTCTGGTTGTTTCACTGATGCTAAGGAAATGGTTAAAGGATAAAAAGGCAGCATATAAACTAAAATGGCAGGGGGGATTGCAAAAAGAAAACCGTTGGATCCTCAGTGCTGTATGCTTGATCGAAGGCAGCCATAACTATATCAGAGCTCCCTCCTCTACATTTCCGTCATGCCAGACTCATCCTCACCCCTTAGTATCAGCACATCTCCCAACCTTTCCATTGTAAAACAGATTGGTGGCTGACTAGCCTTGTTTGTGAACAGGTGGAGAAACATCACCCATGACATGTGGGCTTTACAGGTAGTCTCCCAAGGGTGCAAGCTTCAGTTCAAAAAAAAAATTCAGAGTTTCATGGTACCCCCCAGTACCAAGCAACCAGAGATACTCTGTGCAGTCACTTCTGGAGGGACTCCTTCTGCAGGGATCCTTCAGAAATATTTTCTGAAAGTACCTGGAAAATGATTTTGTGCAAAGCTTTTACTAGCCTACAGAAAGGAGGCATTATGAAGGCCAGGCAAACCTAAATGTAAACCTCATGGTGGAAACGTTTGAGATACTAACCCAGAAAGCTCTCCTGTTCTCCCAAGATGTGATACTTCACCATGGACTTAAAGGGTGTCTGTCTTCACATTCTAATTCACAGGAACCTCAGATGCTTTCTCAGATTTCTGTTGGGAAACTGCCACAATTAATTTTTCCCTTTGATTTAGTTACTATTCCTGTAGTGTTTGAAAAGTGGTTAGCTCCAGTAAGTATGCATACCAAACCAAAGGGATGCACATCTACATTTATCTGGACAATTGCTTTATTCAGACATCCAGTTTAGAGAGTATAAAATGGGTCCAGAGCTTCATTATGGGCTGTTTTCAGAAATTTTGACTTCCTTTGAACCTCATAAAACTGAATGTCAGTGTCTCAAGGATGGCCACTTTTTTCTGGGGGCACAACGGATTCCACTCTACAAATTGGATTCCTGCCCTGGGACATGGTGAAATTTCTGGTAGCCTATTTGTCTGAGATATCCCACAAGACCGATGCATCAACACAGAGAGTACTTGTCACCCACTAATTCTTATGCATCCTTTGGCAGGACTTTGGATGATGAAGCTACAGTGGCATCTTGGGGGCTTGGTGCCAGCACACAGCCAATAGTGCCATATTTTTCATATCGCCCATGTGTCAAGCAGTACCTGGTGTAGTGGGGTCAGTCGGGTCCAACTGAATCAAAAGGTACCCATCAAGCAATAGACTTGCAGTCAGACCTTGACCATAGATGCCTCCCACTTGTCTTGGGGAGCTTACTCAGGAAAGCTTCAAATGTAGGGCAAGTGGAGCTGACAACATGAAAAAGATGCACATCACTGGCAAGGAGGTGATTAGTAGTGATTTTTCTATAATCACCTTGAAACCTTGTAGGAAATAGGAAGATGTGCATTTCACCCAGAGACCGTATTACGCTTATGCGGTACACCAAAAGGCGTGCACACCTACATCCCAAACAGGCTGGCACTGAGAGCAAGGGAAGCATTCTTTCCCAGCAGAATATTCTGGTGGACTCTGAGCAGGTTGGAAGCAAATCCCTATCAGTGGATACTGCAAGAGAATTTTTCTGCAATTGGTCCACAAATGGGGAGTTTCTGAAATGGATATTTTTGCTATTTGAGACAACAAAGAAACTCTTTCCAATAAAAACCCGCCTTGCTAAGTGGAAGAGATTTTCTATGTTGATTGTAAAGGTGGAATCAAACCTCCACTTCAGCTACTGTGTGTCTGAACTTGTAACACGTGGTGGAGTTGTTTGACTCTGGCTGGCACATGCCTCTCTAAAGGTACACCTGTCAGTTATTTCTGCCTGTATTTCTATGGCTTCCCCCTTGCTATCTTCACCGCCACTCTAACACTTTTTGAAGGGGGATTATTACATCACTGACCTCCCAGAAAAGATGACTCTCACCTGTGTGGAACCTCAGTTTTGTCTTAGAAAAGCTGATCCAAGCCTCATATGAGCCAGCAGCTACAACCTATTTTTTAAATTCCTAACCTGGCAACAACCTTACTGCTTTCCATAACCTCATCCAGAAAGATTTCAGAGATCCAAGCCCTGGTATACAATGATCCCTTTTTGGACTTCCACAAATTATGGGATCATTCTCCATATGAACCCTACCTGTGTGCTAAAGATGGTGGTAATGGAGGTTTCCTTGAATAATCGTATTTAATTACAAGTGTTTTTTTCTGAACCCAAAACAAAAGAGAAATTATTTTCATTCCTTGGATGGTTCACTGGCAACATAGGTACTGCCTGAGTAGAACTAAAACCATAAGATCTACTTACAGGTATTTTGCCTCCTGTACAGCAAAAAGAAGGCAAACCATTCTCAGAGCAGATTATATCCAAATACTGTATTACGTTCTGCTAATTCTGTTGCAGTTAAAATTGCAAACAGCACATAATATCACTTTCGGCCAGGTCCACCATGGCAGCCTTGACCTTCCTCAGATGAGTTAACCCTTAAGCTGTCCTGAAAACAGTTATTTGGTCCTGCATACACACATTTTTCCAAACACAGACAGTTAGACATCATTTCCAGAAGCAGTTCTGACTTTCAGGAAGGTATCCTCCAGCTTGACCCTGCACTATGTACTTGCCTTTCTTCAAATACTTAAGCTCTGGGTTCTTCTCAGATATAATAACTGCAACTCTGACTCATACACTGAATGTAGTACAGATGTGTGAGGAATTAACCATCGCGGTAGTAGATGTTTCGGTATTATGAGTGTTGCAGTTAGGTTTCTCTTCCACCTACCCCATTGTCCTTTCCTATGTTTTGGCCATGCAGTGACTGGGGTGGGTTTCCCTGTCATGTTCCCTGTCTATGCACTGTGCCTGTTTATCAGGCCTTCAGTTGGGGTATTCTGGGTAGGGCTTAGAATTCATAGGGTTTTCTACTTGCATACTTGGCATACTGAAAGAGTGCTGTAGTTTAGTTCCTAGTACATAAGGAGTACATTAGGTCCAGGAGCTACCTATGGTGCCTGCTGGCCACCTCATGAACAAGAAAGAGCTGAATATGGTGCAGACAGATGTTGCTGTTATAGAGGGAATGTACTGACCCAGCATACAATGCTAGTATCTGTCTGGCTAAGACAAGGGATATTGAACTTTCCCTAGTGGATGTGCCAGATGTACAGATGACTGCAGTAGTGCTTATGCCCAAACACTTAACTGTTATGACAAGTTCATAACATAATTGTACTTCTTTCTCAGGCCCCTAAGTCCGTAGTGTGACACAAGATGCTTACTGAATATTTCAGACCTTGTTGTCATTATGTGCTGATCAATGAATAATGTGTTTATTGTATTATAAATTCACTGCACAGTTCACTTCACTTCATGTGTAATTGTTTGTATAAATATGCTTTGTTTCTCTATATATGTATAGTCAGTGTGCCATTCTCTTTAGATATGCAATTTATGATTATAAATCTCTTTATAAAATGCATTCTCTCTCTATCTGTCTCTATGTGTGTGTCTCTCTCTCTCTCTATATTTATATATATACATATATATATATATATATATATATATATATATATATGTGTATGTATGCATGTATTTATATTTATATGAATATATACATAGATTTTTTTGTGTTGTGTGAAGATTTGAGCTATACTTTGTACAGCCACTCAAGATGCCCGGGTCGTGGCATAAAGACTAAGTATGATCTACTGCAGAAAGTAATAGCGATCCACTCCATTAGTAGCAAGACCCCCCTACCAAAAAATGAAACATGTCAAAAGGACACTTGAAGATGAAAAGCAGAGGGCAAGTGTGACTAGCTGGTAGAGGTTATAACATAGATGGAGTAAAACTGAAAGGGCATCCATCTGCTGAGGTATTCAGAGAAGAAAGGAAAGTTTGATGGTATGAAGAAATGTTTACTGCTGTAACATAGAAAGATGAGCCAAGTAAATCTGATGTGGTTAAGGATGAGAGGATAAGAATAAACATTGACATTTTGGTAATTAGTGAATTAAAATAGCCTGGAATGGATCATTTTACATCACATAATCAACAGGTCTTCTGCTGTAGACAGGAATTTTGCAGAAGTGGAATACTCCCCATAGTTAATAAAAACGTATGAAAACTGGTATTTGGTTAGAGTCTAAAAATGATGGCATGATCTTAGACAGACTCTGACAGACCTTTATATTGATATACAGATCATAAGAGATTTCTAGGCTATTGACCCAGAGGTCATTTTAAGCCTAGCCATTTCAACTCAATATAATACCATAGCAGTACCAGTCAATACCCAAGATTGCGTTTGGTGATGACTGCCCATGTCCAGGAGGGTTGTGGGCATTATCCCCCATAAGAATTTACGGTGCCCCATCCACTCATCCAGATTCCTGTTGAACAGTGTCCTAGAGGTGCTCTGTTTCACATGAATTTGGTAGCCTGTTCCAAAGATGTGGCAGTCACTGAGAGATAAATCTGTTCTTCCAGCATGTCCTGTTTAAGTTGTAGCCCTAGACCCATTTGATTTATGGCTTTGCAGTAAGTTAGGTTTGGGTCTTGGCTCCCTCTGTAGGCCTGTCATAAATCTTCCTTAAGAAGTCTATATGATACGAGGTATAGTGACAGGGACTTTAGTCGGACCGTTTAAGGCACATGCTGGAGACCCTTGATCATCTTTGTTAAAAACCTTTGAGGTCTCTCTAATTGCTGCAGTTGCTTAGTATGGTACATACCAAATGGGGTGTCATACTCAAAGATGAAGCTGGCTTTATAAGGTTTTCTGGGAATGATAGCAAAAGAGACCATACATTCATCATGGGTGATTGAAATGCTAAAGATGATAGTTACAGAGCAACTTAAATAATTGACATGTTTGGCCTTGGAGTATGAATTGAGGGAGGACGCAGAAAGTAGAATTCTGCCAAGATAATTCAGTGCTCATAGCAAACACTCTTTCAACAGCATAAGAGATGGCTGTAGATGTGGATACTTACATGCTCAGTACTGAAATCAGATTGACTATATACTTTGCAGCTAGAGAATGAAAAGCTCTATACTATCAGCAAAACCAAGACCTAGAGCTAACTGTGTCTCATGCCATCAGCTTATTATTGCAAAGTTTAGAACTCGGTTAAAGAAAAGAAGAAAATTCTCTAGGTGAGCTACATATGAGTGCAACACAATTACAAAAGAATATGTAATGGAGGTGAAGAACAGACTTAAAGGATTAGATCTGGTGAATACAGCACCTAAAGAACAACAGACAAAAGTTTATTGTCCAGGAGGTGTCAACAAAATATTCCAAATAGAAAGAAGAGTAGGAAGGCAAAATGGGTCTATATTAAAAGAACGAACGTTTACTTACCCAGATACCTAAATGCTGTCACGTTTTCATCAAACCGCGAAAACATCGATCGTCCAGAAGTACAAAATCGGAAATGTTGAATTGTCATGGTTGGCCCTTCTGCGGTATAGCTCCGTAAGGTAAGTGTGCGATCGTTACGGACCTTCGGGTTAGGGTGCAGGTTAAGGTAAGTGCATTCTCCGATGGATGTGGAGAAAACACTACCGAGGTAGTGGAACCTGGCAGTCACAAACAATTGCGGGTAAAAATGCGTAAAGGTTGCAAAAATTACGAACTGGAGCAGTAAATATATTCTTTCAAGATAATTCACTCGACAGAGACTCCGTGCTATTGTCACCGTTTATTACAAATATTACCTAGGTTTCGTCCGTCTCCACGGACTTCATCAGATTACATAAACTGTGATATACAACCTGCTTATATATCTTAGATCAACTGAATAATTAATACATCAGTTAAGTTTAATTAAATTAATCAATCAATTTAATCCTGGGCATGCCTTTCATTTAAAAACACAAAAAAATTATTAAAAAATGTATATATGTGTTGTATATGTAATACGTAATATAAATCTGTATATAAAAAAGTTAAAATTCATTTAACATTGTCTTTACAATCCACTTTGAACAATATATAACTATGACAAATGTTAATTATATACCGTATATAAAATTAAAGTTTATACTGTATAAAAAATTGTATAAAAAATGTGTATCCATGTTTTGTAATTATGTATATAACAAACAACATTTAATATTACATATATATATATATATATATATATATATATATATAATATGTTATAAAAATATATATATGTTGAAAAACATAAAACATGTTGTCTGTGTAAGTGTGTACATCATTGGGTATATTGAATAGCCAGCATGCAAAATTAAATGTATAAAAAATATATGAATATATAAATCCATTAATATATGCATTTTTAAAAAATATATATATGCATTTTGTTAAAAACTTTATAAAATAAAATAAAAAAGAATCTATATACATATAAATATATACGTTGTGTGCACATCCACAGAATATTGTTGAATAATGTATGTTATATATAAATCTACTTATAGTACCTTCGAGATTATATATGTTATCTTCCTTTGATATTTTTTAATCTAAGAATGGGTTTAATACTACAACACTCGTTAATACCAGGCCAATTGTATGCATTCAACTTAATCTGCATTTTTAATTCTTCTGCATCCAAATCATAGGTGGTAATCCTACCTTGTTGATCCTTAATAATTTGTGATGCCCCGAAAAAATTTAAAGTAATGATTGGTATTCTGTGTAACGTGTCTTGCCAAAGCATTGGTACACTTAGATCTTTTGATGTCATTTAAATGCTCCTTAATTCTGTCTCTCATATGTCTACTCGTCTTTCCTACATAAAACGCATCACATAGTTGACATAAAGCTATATAAACAACATTGGTGGAATAACAATTAAAGTGACTCCCTATTTTTATGTTACAATGATTGACCCTAATGTTCTTACCAGTGATACAAATGTATGGGCAAACAGAACACCTACCACACTTAAAATTACCCAATTTCTTGTTACATGCCACTTCCTTATTGTTAGTAGCCCTCTCAAATAGTTCCTTAAATGATAGGTCTTTTTTAAAAATGTATGTAATATTGCCCTGAAACATTCTTCCTAGGTTATTGTCAATTACCATTAGTTGCCAATTTTTATTAATTATTTTCTTAATGTTATAAGAAATATCATTAAATGTTGTAATGTAAAATGGAATAGAATTTGAATCAAAGTTCGTATTTGGGTAGTGCTCAGTTGTCATGTTGTCTTCAGACGTAAATCCACTAATAATAGCTTTATAAATGCCTGTGTCCCTCTTGTTTTTAACTTCATTTAACACATTTTTACACAATTCCTCTGGGTATCCACGATTAATGAACAGAGACTTCATAAAATTTAATTCATCATAAAATTCGGAATTATTGCTCACCATTCTTGCAGCCCTGACCATCTGGCCTTTAACTATGGCCTTTTTCTGATGGTCAGGATGCCAACTTGCGTAATGCAAGTACGAATTTGAAAAAGTAGACTTCCTAAATATATTAGATTTCAATTTACCACTAATTCTGTCTACTGTGAGTCTAACATCCAAATATGTAATCGTATCTCTATTCATTTCATGTGTGAATCTCAAAAACCAAATACTACTATTAATGTACTCAATAAAGGCCTCTAATTCGATTTGGTCCCCATCCCAAATGAAAAACAAATCGTCTAAAAATCTTGAATAAAATTTTACATGGGTATAATATTTGGTTTTAAACAAGTAGTTTAGTTCCCAAAAAGTCATTATAAAATTAGCAAACATGGGGGCACATGCTGCCCCCATCGCTACACAATTGACCTGTCTATAATAGTTCCCTTCGTAATATATATAATTATGCCTTAAAACAATATCCATAAGTTTGGTTAACAAATTTATTTTATTCTGGTCATATAATTTAGTTTCAAATAGCTGTTCCTCTAACCATACCAAACCTGTTTCATGCGGTATAACTGTAAATAGGTTATTAACGTCCATTGTGACAAAAATATAATTGTGATTACATTTGAATGAACTTAATTTACATAAAAAATCCCATGAATCCTTAAGTACGTGGGTAAACTTGGTCATTCCCATTTTAAGGTAATGATCCAAGTACTGACTGATGAAATGTGTCTTATTTCTCTTTCCATCCACTATGGGTCTAAACTGTAGATTTTCTAATCCTTTGTGTATTTTAGGTATTCCAAAAATGCCACTCACCACTGGACATTCGTTGCTTAAAAATTTCCATTCCACCTCTATTATTTCACCTTGGTATAACATGTCATCTAATGCCATATCTATTCTTTTGTTGGCAATATTAATTTCATTTAGGCTAACCTCCTCATATGAATCACCTAATAGCATCGAGGTCATATATGTAATATAGTCATTCTTTTCCACTACAACAACACCACTACCCTTATCGGGTTTCATAATTCTTATGTTGTTAATACTAAGAATCTTGTATAAAATATCCTGTTCGTGGTTAGTCAAATTTGTATTCAAAGGTTTCTTGTAATTGGAGTAAAACTGTCTCATTTCCGTTTCGCATAATCTTTCAAACATCGCAACCTTGTCATTCATAGGTGGATTATATACACTAGGTTTAATTAGTGTGTTTCGTTGACCATTAATATTATAGTCAGTAGTATTCCCCTGAAATAAGATTTTTAAATTCACTTTACGTGTAAAAAGTTTTAAATCCAATATTGTGTTGACCAAATTCCCTTTTCTGCAAGGTACATAGTTAAAACCCTTTGAAAATAAATTCACTGTGTCGGTATCAAAGGTAGTGGAAGTGTAGTTGTATAACTTATAATCCCCTTTGCTGTTGGTAATAACTGTGGGGTTCTTAAATATTACATTGTCAACCAAGGTGAGTGTACATGCAGAAACATTATCTCGTGATGAACAACCAACTAATGACTGAATTCTTAAGTTTTCACATAATAACTCATTGTTGTTGCTTGTCTGCAAATCGTGTGTTTCTAACATATTAGTACATACATTTAAGTGAAAGCCCTGTTCAAAAGAAATTTCATAAACAGTCAAATCACACAAACTCTGGTCCTCGGTATTAATAGAGTTCAAAAGCAATGAACTGGTGTCCTTTAAAGAAATATTGTCACTGAAAAGGTTAACCAAAGAATTAGCTTCCCCCATATCGAAGTTATCCAAAAAAGTCGTCATGTTCTCAACATTATTGTTTGACAGAGATCCATTAGCCAGTGTATAAATGTGGTTACTTGTCGTGTTAAAATGTCTAACAGTCGTTTCAACATCAAGCGTACTTTGATTGGATAACATGAATGGTATGGTTGAGTTTGGACAAATACTGAATGTCTGGTTACTTACAGTTTCGGTTGGACATATCGGTTCTGCCTCTGTGAGGTGAGGGACGCCAACGGCTACTTGCGCGCCCTCCACGCGTTTTTTTGAGACTGATGTTGTGTTTTCGCGTTTGTTAAATCTCTCTTCGGGCGTGCACCAGTATATCCCATGTCATCTTCTTCATAGGGTAAATGTTGGTTTCTAATCCTCTCCGAGCGTCTCACTACATCCTCTCCAAAGTCTTCCACTGAATGCTCCCGCACCGAATCTCCATGGTCGTCACAGGAAGTGATGTCATCAAGTTCATCAAGATTACTGCCCATCTTGCGCGTTTGACCGTTTCCATGGTTACCTTCAATTCTTTTAGATTTAGGATATACATGCCCCAACTGATATATTTTTTTGTCCCTTTGAATTTTCTTGTTCTTTTTTTGATAAATGTTGTCACAACTATGGTCAATGTCCTTGATGATGTTTACATAATTCGTATAATATTGCTCAAATAGTAAATCTTGGCTTATACTCTGATTGAGAAGCTCCAATTCACTCAACAGGTCATCGATCGTTTAGAGTTATATCTAATCATAATTTCCATGAGCTCCAAACCTGTTTTATTGAATAGTTCATGTAATTCATTGAGCATATCTTGCTGGGAATCACATCCGTTAGGGTATCTCCATAGTCTTAACCCCTTGGGAACCATACCCAATTCAATATTTCTCCTCAGGTATCCATTCTCCATTTGTGTTCGCTTAAGTTTGAACAACTTTCTCTCAAACTCCTTAAGCAGTTCTTTCATTGGTTTGAGAATGTGCACATCACTATTGTTTGTGATAATTTTGTCGCTATTAAAAGAATAACTGTGAGTTTTCCATAAGTCACAGTTATACGAAGCACATTGACCGTCGTTAGCTACAGAAGTGGTATTAACTGTTGCCCCCTGCTTACCACTATGTAAATTATCAGAAAGAGGGGTTGGTTGAGTAAGGGGCAACCCCAAACTTCCCGTAACTGCATCGTTTTGTGTTCTTTCGTTACCCATCAATTTGTTAATTAATGTGGTATGCTCCTTCAATTGTTCGTTGACTTGCCTAAGAATGTCCATCACATCAGCGGTGCCTCCCTCGACATCCATTCGGAACAGCCGCAAACTTGTAATTGACAAAAACCCAAACCACAAAATTCTCCGATGGATGTGGTTGGCACATGCTGGAGACCCTTGATCATCTTTGTTAAAAACCTTTGAGGTCTCTCTAATTGCTGCAGTTGCTTAGTATGGTACATACCAAATGGGGTGTCATACTCAAAGATGAAGCTGGCTTTATAAGGTTTTCTGGGAATGATAGCAAAAGAGACTATACATTCATCATGGGTGATTGAAATGCTAAAGATGATAGTTACAGAGCAACTTAAATAATTGACATGTTTGGCCTTGGAGTATGAATTGAAGGAGGACATAGAAAGTAGAATTCTGCCAAGATAATTCAGTGCTCATAGCAAACACTATTTCAACAGCATAAGAGATGGCTGTAGATGTGGATACTTACATGCTCATTACCAAAATCAGATTGACTATATACTTTGCAGCCAGAGAATGAAAAGCTCTATACTATCAGCAAAACCAAGACCTAGAGCTAACTGTGTCTCATGCCATCAGCTTATTATTACAAAGTTTAGAACTCTGTTAAAGAAAAGAAGAAAATCCTCTAGGCGAGCTACATACGAGTGCAACACAATTACAAAAGAATATGTAATGGAGGTGAAGAACTGACTTAAAGGATTAGATCTGGTGAATACAGCACCTAAAGAACAACAGACAAAAGTTTATTGTCCAGCAGGTGTCAACAAAATATTCCAAATAGAAAGAAGAGTAGGAAGGCAAAATGGGTCTATATTAAAAGAACGAATGTTTACTTACCTGGATACCTAAATGCTGACATGTTTTCATCAAACCACGAAAACATCGATCGTCCATAAGTGCAAAATCGGAAATGTTGAATCGTCATGGTTGGCCCTTCTGCGGTATAGCTCCGTAAGGTAAGTGTGCGATCGTTGCGGACCTTCGGGTTAGGGTGCAGGTTAAGGTAAGTGCATACATGGTGGTATATGCAAGATTTAGTGTAGGGTTAGAAGTAGGGTTTAATTTAGGGTTAGAGGTAGGGTTTTGGTTAGTGTTTGTGTAGACGGTATGTAGTGAGCGGTGGGGTGGGACAACTATGACGGTTCGACTTTTTGAATTTCGTGGTTTAGGGCGTTCGGTGTATTTGCGGTTCACGGAATATGTGTCGGCATTTAAGTATTCCAGTAAGTAAACGTTTGTGCTTATAATATAGACCCGGCAAAATAGCTGTGTGGAGGCTTTTGAAGTGGCCACATCAAAAAAGACAGCAAAATGTAATAGAGATGGGGAAAAATATGCCAAATTGAATCAGCCCAAAGCAATGTATCTGTCTGTGCTACCAGTGGCCCAAATTCAGGAATGAACTATGGAAACTGGGTGGGTCGCCAGACAGATAGGACTGAAGGCATTTATATTATCCCATCTCAGTGGGAGGGTGATCAAAGAACTGATTGCCTATGTGCCCTTTGGTGGCCACTAGGAGTCTTACAGGCCAGCAAGAGGTGTGGTGGTACCGTGTGACATCAATGCGCATTCTGCTTTCATAGGAGAATACTAGGCTATCGACCCGGAGGTCATTTCAAACCTAGCCGTTTCATCCTAATGTAATGGTGTAGAAATGTTAGTTAATATCCAAGTGTACATTTAGTAATGACTGGCCCATGTCCAGGAGGGTTGTGGGCGCTATTCCCAATAATAATTTATGGTGCCCCATCCACTCGTCCAGGTTCCTTTCGAACAGTGTCATAGAGGTGCTCCACTTCACATAAGTAGACAGCCCAATCCAAAGATGCGGCAGTCGCTGGGAAATAAATCTGTCCCTCCAGCATGTCCTATTTAAGTCACAGGCCATATTTAGGTCCCTGGAATGGGTGGCCCCAGTCCCGTTTGATTCACGATATGCAACAAGTTCATCAGGTTTGGGTCTGTTCAGTGAAGAGTATAGAAAGCAAGGAAGTTCCAGAAATTGTTTACTTCTGCTTAACTAAGCACTGTAAAGCCTCTGACTGTGTGGACTATAACTCTAGGACGAGTCCTTAGAAAAATGTAAATACTGGGATCCCCTTATTTAGTTCCTGAAGATGTTAGCAGGCAGCGTATGAGGCAACACTTAAAATCAAATATGGAATAAGTGATTGTCTCAAGACTGAGAAAGGGTTGTGGCAAGGCTGTATATTGTCACCCTGCCTATGTAAGTTTTAAACTGAATTTATCTTGCAATGTACTGAATCATATGAATCAGATTCTGGAATCACATTTTCTGTAAGAAATACTATATGCAGATAATGCCATTCTGAAGGCTGAAAATGAGGAGCAGTTAAGAGCCTATTGGTTACGGTGAAAGTAGACAGCACACAAGCTGGCTTGCTGCTCAGCTTAAAATAAATAAACATAAAATTACATCAGCTAGCCCTATGAATATTTTGCAAATAGATGGGGAGATGTTGGGGCAGTGATAGATTATATTTTCATGGGCCAAAAGATCTATGCAGATGTTGATTGGTGCAATGAAATTAAAAAGATGTTTGCTGTTTGGAAGGAAAGATATGGTGAATTTGGATAAGATTTTTAAGAGCAAAGACATCACGTTTTCAGTAAAGGTCTATATATATAGTTAAAGCAAAGGTTTTCCCAGTAATAGCACATCAAACGTGAAAAAGTCCACAAACCAGCGAAACAAAAGGTTCCCGAGTCAAAAAAAGACCTGCTCCCAGATGAAACCTTAACGCAATTTTATTTTATTTTATTTGCATAAACAGACAGCGTTTTCGCTACTCTCACTAGGTAGCTTCCTCAGACGTTAAAAAGAGCGCGAAAACAGCGCTCTTTAAATACTACACCCCCTTGCAAGTAAAACACTACCTCCACATGTTTTTTACATAAGTCAATTACTACAATCAGTGTAATTTTAAAACAGTGTAATAACAAGGGAGCACAATATGATAACAGAAAATCACTTATACGCAATAAAATACAATAATTCAAGAGTACAACTGAACCTGTGTAAAACATCTTAAACCACATATAAATACAAATTAGGAAGTTTAAAACAGTTGTACACTTGTACAATTCAAAACGGAAGGAAATTACATACATATTCAAAGTGTTATTGATTCTATCCACCTTGAATTCAAACTTATTCCACTTAATAAACTTCCTTCAGATAAGAAGTTATGTGTCCATCAACAAAAGGCATGTATAGCATCCTAGTAAAAAACTTTTTAAATTGATATATAGACTAAGTTATAAGCAATATGTAAATAGCTTGTAACCAACAAAAACATCCCTATATTTACTTAAGTTAAAAGTTATTCACAGGACATAACAATTATTGTCATACCTCATCTAAAAACTTCATCAATACAAAAAATTCCACTTAAAAAACTTTTCAAAACATAAATATGAGTAAAAGCAAACTTGGGCTTCACCTCATATAAGATTTAAATTTTAGAAAGGGAGCTATATTGCAACTTTCGTTCAAGCCTGGTGCATTAAAAGCATCCAGTTTGAGCTGCCATAAAAGCTCTCGAGTTTCCAATACAATAGAAGTGGGACCGCCTCTAACAGGGGTTGGTAAATGGTCAATCCCCATAAACACAAAAGCATGCCCTGGGAAAGAATCAGTATGTTTGGCCAATGCATTTTCGCTCTTCTTGTTCTTAATAGCATAAATATGCTGGTAAATCCTGTCTTTAAACCTTCTATCCGTCTTCCCGACATAGAAGGCAGGACAGCATGTACAAAATGCAATATAAATGATAGATTTAGTGTCACACTTTATTCTATGGCCAATAGTATATTTCCTACCCGCTAAGGAGAATGTGCTACCAGTTTTTATATGTGTACAAAAATTGCATGCCCCACAAGCAAAAGACCCCTTTGTTCTAACACAGGGGTCGACAAATGAACTACTTTGCAGTAGGTCTTTAATATTTCTCCCTCTCCTAAAAACTATAGCAGGTTTCTCTCCCAATTTATTAGACGTCAACGCATTACTAGAAATAAAAAAACAATTCTTAAACAAAATGTTCTGAATGGCATACGAATTCAAACTGAATGTCGAAATAAAACTGCATGGGTACTCATTTGGTGAAGAAACTACTGGAAGCACATCAGGGTCCATTAAATTAGAATTTACAGAAGGATCAACTCTTTGCTCCAGGCTGGTGGTCAAAGAAGGCATAGGGGAAAGGAGTGGTTTATAAAAGCCACTAGTTCTTTTGTTTGTCACTTCACCCAACAAGTCCTCCACCAATCGCTGTGGGTAGCCACGGTTGATGAAGAGGTTCCTCAAAGTCTCACACTCTAGCATAAAGTCATCAACTTCACTACACATTCTCACCGCCCTCACTAGTTGGCCTTTCACTATAGCTTTTTTATGCTTAGAGGGATGTGAACTAGTGTAGTGGAGAAAGGAATTCACATAAGTGTCCTTTCTAAAGATGACAGATTTTAATAAGCCTGATGTTCCTACTCTGGATAGTTTAACATCAAGGTAGTTGATCGCTTCAACATCAAAGTGGTAAGTAAATCTCAAAAAGGCAGTTGTAGAATTCAAATAGTTGACAAAAGAGTGTACTAAAGCGGAGTCACCCTTAAAAAGAATGAAGATGTCATCCAGAAAACGAGTATAAAATACTAGTTTTTCCTTCCACTCAATATTGTTGAAAACAAAATGCCTTTCCCAGTATGTCATGAATAAATTGGCCACGGCCGCACCACAAGGGGAGCCCATGGCCACACCTCATGGAAGTGAGAGTTTGAATGACTGTGTGGGGCTGTATACAGGAAAACTGATGCTTTTGAACTGTGGTGTTGGAAAAAACATTTGAGAATTGACAGACAGGCCTGGTGTGCTAGAGTTTCTGATGAAGTCTCTACTATGGAGATGAAAGCGCTAAAACTGATGTTTTTTAATAAAAACGGATTACTTTTACATTAGTCAACTGGCGTCCTGGATTCCTGGTTCCATTACATTAAATATAAAAAAAATGTTTTGAATTTGTGGGGCTTTTTGATGAGAGCATACATTTTGTAAATCACTGGAAGTTAGTAGAACCTGTGAAACTTTCTGCTGTATTTTGTGATATTTCATGCAGATCTATAGTGATTAATACAGCAGTATTTAACTTTGACTGACAATTAATCAGTATGCCATTAATTCAGTCTTACTACAGAAGAAATTGACACTGTAAGTACCCATCGTTCATACTTAAGTGAAATACATACATTTTAATGTGTTGTGGGAATATTATCATCACTAAAACCAGGGCAGTAACTCTGCTTGTTACACTTTGACTAAGTTGTACTATAGTGTTGATGTGGCTACTGAAGGAGGCATGGTGGTAATCCATTCATAGGTTCATAGGTGTGTACTAGGCTAATGGCCCTGGGGCCTTTACAAGCCTAGCCATAGGATTACCCTGGCATCATGCCACCCGAGCTTAATTCCTAATGCCTCTGTCGAGTAGAGCCACTGGAGTTATTCCCAAGGTGAATTTACTGTTTCCCATCCACTCATCAATATTTCTCTTGAAGAGGGTCAGTGAGGTGCTCTGCTTGACATGTATGGGAAGTCTGTTTCAGAGCATGGACAGTCTCTGGGTTATGAACCTGTCCCTCCAGTACGTTCTTTTGATTGTGGTAATGAGGTTGAAGTCTCTGGAGCATGTGGTGCGAAGGGATTGTGATTATGTTAGATGTAGCATTTCTAGCAGAGCTGGGTCAGACATGGCTTTGTAAGTCAAGCAGAGACTGTCTCTAAGTAGGTGATATGAGACAGAGAATAGTTGGAATGTTTTGAATCTGTCCATATAGGACAAGTATTTAAGGCCTAGGATCCTCTTTGTGAGGTACTTTTGTGGCCTCTCCAGTTGTTGCAGGTGTCTAGTGAGGTACATGCCAAATGGAGCATTGTACTCAATGACTGGCCTAATGAAGGAAGAGTAGAGTGAGACAATGACCTCTTTCTTCCTGGATGCAAAACCCTTAGTAATGAGATGTGCCACATAGAAGGACTTTCTAACAACAGTGGCAATGTGGTGATCAAAAGAGAGGTTGCTGTCAACCTGTGTTCACAGATCTCTTATAATGCCTCCTGTGTTCAGTGGACTACCATCGATGTGGTAATTCATGGGAGCTGGGTTTTTCCCAAAGGGAATGATGACACTTTTTTTGGCATTGATCTTAAGGCCATGGTTTTTGACACCAGTCGTTGGTCTCAGTTAGACCATTCTGTAGGATGTCAACATCACCTGGGGAGTTAATAATAGCTCCCAACTTACAATCGTCTGCGCACTTGGTCATCCAGAGTCCCTTCGTTTCGGCCTGGACTTCAGAGAAATAGATACCAAACAGGAGAGTTCCCAGGACTGAACCCTGTGAGACTCACTCGTGACTAGTCAGCAGTCTTACTTGGAGTCAGCTACTTTCACACTGTAGGTTCTATCTGTAAGCCAGTTTGCAACCTACCTAGTGATATAGGGTTTGATGCCTAGCTTGGTGAGTTTTATCTATTATTCCTGAGTGGGGAGTGGTATAAAAGGTCTTAGCCAGATCAAGGTAGGTATGAACCACCTTGCCTTCATCCACTGCTCTGGTGACTGACTCAAAGAAGTCGACCAAGTCGAGCATGCATGATCTATCCTTCACAAAACCAAACTGAGTGGGATCCAGAGTTTGGAGATTCCCTATATCCTTGTTTAGTAGGTCCATGATGATGCGTTCCATAGCTTTGCATATCAGACTTGTCAGGCTTATGGGATGATAGTACACAGGGTCTGTAGTCACTCCTCCTTTGTGAAGAGGGATGACTGTAGCAGTGCGCCATTTGGTAGGGACAAAGCCTGATGTGAGGCTGCGATTGAACAGGGAACACAGGTGAGGTGCCATTCACTCTGTAGTTCATGTAGAACACAGCCAGGAATATTATCCAGTCCCATAGAAGCTGTATTCTTGGCCTTGGACAGTGCTGTTTTAACCTGTGCAGCAGTAATAGTAGGTGCTTGGCAATCTACTGGCATTGTGATTGGTCTTTTGGAGGGGGGGTGTGAAACGGATAAAGTTGGCACTGAATCTGTCGGCCAGTATATTGGCAATATCTTTTGGCTTGGTATAGGAGGTACCATTGTGTAGTAGCTCAGAACAAATCTGGGTATTGCCGTGGAGATTCTTTACATAACTATAGAAGGCCTTGTGGTTATCTTTAATATCTGCTGCAATTCTATTTTTCATAGCTAGCTTTAGAGAATTTGATGAGGGATCTCGACTTTTTGTTGAGACTGATAAAGGAGTTTTTCCAGTCTTGGGACTTTATTCTGAATCAGTTTTCTCCTTCTGTTGTAGAGTTTGTTTATGGCAGGGAACCACCAGATTGGCTTCCTTTTTTGGAGGAGAGTGTCTTGGATGTTCTTCGTGTTTCACTGCCTCTGGTATTCAGGCCAGCCAAGGGCTACCCTGGCAGGAATAACCCAAATGTGATGACTGCAACAGTGATTACACTCGAATATCTACATTTATGGTAAGTGTACACAACTGTACTTTCTATTGGGTATGGCGAGATCCATGCATTTGTGTACGTGTTCGTACAGTGCACTGGTGTATGATTCGGTGGTCATGCAACTGTTCTCCATTTGCATGAGTGCCGTGAAGTTATCCACTTCTGTTTTTAGGAGCCTGAAGTTAGCTTTGGAGAAGTTTTTCATGGTGGTTACCTTTGCCGTGGTGGGTGGGAGGGATATGGATTTCCAAGGTGATTAGTTTGTGGTCGGATCTAACCAGGGAGGAGTTGACTATTGGTGTAGAGCATACCTGCAGCTCATGCTCTTCACTTCCAAAACAAATGGGCACCTTCTGCTTAGAAGTGGCTGTGCAAACATATTGTCATTATGCTGCCTTAATATCATATGAGACCGTGGTCCTCTATCATTAACAGACTGTTTCTTTTGTTTCATGGCTATTATGGAGGCAAAGCTCTTTACATTCACACGTGAGGTTGATGGTTAGTATGCTAGCTGCTAGACAAAAGCATAAGCTGGTTAACAATAGAGACCAGACTTTATATTAAAGTGCTTGCCATACTTCTTAACCTCTTAGAACAAGAACTCTGTACAAAGCCATCAATGATGGGGGGACAAAAGCCTCAAAACAGGGACACTATTTAAATATTGCTCTCACAAACTTAGGAAATTGATAGAACAGCAGGTTTCTTATTAGCATAAATTTTCTGAAGGGTGTGAAGTCTGAAACTCAAAAGTCTGTCATTATTTTCTGACTTCAACCCTCAATGATTTGCCAGAAAACCCCAGTTTTATGAGAAACTGACCCAAAATATGAGACAATAATCTAGGCATTCTATGAAAATCTGTTCAGTTGAGAGGTATGATGCTTGCTACTTGATGATTATTTTTATACCACTTGTACCACAGAGAATTATGCATCAAGTGCAGTAAACATTTATTATCTGCAAATGATATGGTACAAGTAAACTGATAACCTGTTGTCTGTTAATAGAAGTTTTTTTTTTCCTTTTGTATGCTCTTTGACTCAAGGCCTGATGACCATCACCCCCCCCCCCCACACCCACACACACTGACTGTGCCCAGCATGGGGGCAAAAGCTGTGCAAGGACTGACATCCAGGCAACTGTGAGGGTACTTTGCTCTGTCTTCAGCATTCTAGCAATGAGGGTGTATCATATAGATCCTGCCTTCCCCTTAGACATGGGATGAGTTGCCCACTGCACCACAGGCACCCACAAGTGTACCTCGTTCATGGCTTGGTGGCCTAACATCCACCCCAGAGTCATCCTTATATTGCCATCCTTCCTTTGGGGGATTGTGGCATTGGATGACACAAGTCCACACCAGCTCTAATAGACTCTAAAACTGCTAGCCAAACATGAGTCGACAGGGCCACTGTCAGGGTGTTCTCCCTCTGTAGCACTGAAGCAGGCCGTCATTGACTATAAGTTGGGCTAAAAGCGACATAAAGATCATTCCATTATCTGAAGTCTCCTACTGGAATTTCTGTGTAGGATCATCATTTAAACAACCTTCTAATTAACTGATGAGATTAATACATGCACTTCATTATATTGGAAGCAGAGATTGCTTTACCTAAAGTATGGTTTTAGGCAATAGTTTTAAAGAAGTATTTGAGTTTTAAAATGGTAATCAGAAATAAATAAACACTAAGATAAAGTTATTCTGTAGCTCATCTGAAAAGTGAATAGATTTTGGTATTTTTGAAAATGAGCGAGTTCTTTTTTTGTGTTTGATATGTTTGCACTTATTTTTTTAATTTTTGTTATTTGTCTTTATTGATGGAGTAGGTATTGTAGTGCTAAATGCCCTTTGCAATGCTTTTGTTATTTGTTTTTATTGATTGGGTAGATATTGTAGTGCTAAATGCCCTTTGCAATGCTGGTTCGGGTAGAACATTCTCATTAAACAACAGAATACAGAGATACTGTCACATATAGCATAATGGGGGGAAATTCTGACTAGCGTATAACTACATAACTGTATTGTAACTGTCTACTGGTCGATGATGGGAGTGATGCAGGGATGGGTACCCTTTCCTTTTAAAATCAAACCTACTACCCGAGTTGCTGAGGTTTCCTTAGATAAATACACACAATTTATCTGTCAAGTTATATTCTCTCTTTTGTACACTTCTGAATTTACTACTTGTTGTGAGATACATAATAAAAGCTCTAACTGTAGGCTGAATACAAGACTGCACTAGTTGTAACACCACAATGTATATTATTGTACTTGCACAAAGTTTATGTCCTGAAAGTACAGTACAGTTGGCTTATGAGTAGGGAGGAACAGCAAGTGACATACCACCTTGATGTAATTTTAGCCTGTCAATGTTTGAGTTTGTTGGACTGCTCTGTGTTGTGTTGCTTTGTGTTGTAGAAGTGCAAAGGGCATGATTAGAGATGTACTGCAATGTTTAACTGTTGGAGCTCATAACTAATATGTCTGTTTCTCTCTTTTCAGGATGCTGAACCTGCTAGAGCAAGATCACGGCTGCTCAAACGGTAAGAAAAAAGAATTCTGCTTGTCAGCATGTTTGTTTTTGGTCGTGAGTAGGAATGATCTGCTGGACTGTGCAGAAAGCAACCTGTACTCATTTAGTCATTTTTTTCTTGACTTCAGTTGCTTTCCTTCTCCTGCTTTTCTAATTTTGCCAACGTTCTCCTGAACATAGCTGTGACTTCTTTCGTTGTGCGTCAGGTTGGAATTAACTTGTGACAAAGCTAGCATTACATATACCCTAGGTACACCGGATAGCTATGTGCCCCTACCTTCTGCTTCATTCTTCTGCTTGTGCATGCCGTCTGAAGCTGAAGTGGTCATCCTGCAATAGGGTCAGTTCAGTTGTCCCTGTCACCCACCTAGCACTTGACAGTGGCTCACTCCTCACTTGGAATCTAGTGACTTAACAAATGCAGCCATTCGAGCAAGCCGGTCTTTTGTGAGATTGTTTGCTTGACAACTTGTTTTTATTATCTGTGAAAATATAATGTATAAAACAATCCTTGCAGAAAAAAAGATTGAGTTTGTCAGGAATGCTTCTTTTCAGGACATCGTGAAAACCTAGTTAGCAGTTGGGCAATAGGCATCACGACCTACTAATTGTCTGTACATTTGTTAGATATGGTAGCAAGTTAAGCATTTTTAAAAGTGACTAGGGTGGAGTCTCCATAGAAACATGCAGCAGATATACTCATGACAATAAGTACTTTTACAGCTTAGTAAAGGCATTGCAGCATTAAATACTACAGCAAATTAAGGAAGTAAGGAGTACTTGAATATAATTTAAATGATTGCAATTGACATTGGTACAACAGAGGATAATGCATCCAACATTCTGGAGTAAATTATACATTTTGTCTTGAAAGCAAAGCATGTGCAATTTCATTTATTGGTCTTCATCCCACAAATACATTGGAAAGAAGTGGAATCTCATTCCATACAGATATTTTAAAGTTCATTAATGACATGTCATTGATAGCAAGTAAATGTGTGCTCTGAGTGGATCCTTGAGGATTTCTGGATTTACAGCATGTGACATGCTCTGTAAAACTGAGATTTGACTAGGACTTTTTAGGAAACATTGGATTTAGAACTGAAAATGAACTCATAGGTCTGGCTTCTGCACTGAGAAATTGTTCTTTCTTGTTAGGATATGATCTTAGATGTAGTTTGTCATGGAAGACTTTTGTGTCTTTGTGATTATGGGGTAGGAGACCAGCTAAGAATCTAGACAACATCAGGGTAAGATCTTTTTGAATTTAGTAGATTGTTCAAATATGCTAAATTACAGGTATTAATTGGTGGAATAAGGGACAGAAAACTAAGAAGGTAGGTATAGAAGTTCAGTGTGAGAGAGAGGAGGGGGGGTGGTGCTGATGAGGTATGCTGGGTAGGCATATACTTCTAACAAAGACAAGGGCAAAAAGAGTCCTCCCTAAACAGGAAATATAAAGAAAGAAAAAGGTAAGGGAGATTTTGAAGACGTTATTGTTACAAAAAGTACTGACAGAATTACAACATGTGTTTTAAAAGGGCTACCTAACCAGATTAACCATCTCATATTATTTAGATATGTAAACAATGATGTTGATAAGGAGTGATTTACAGATGTAATCATTGTTTGATTTTCAGAAAGCTTCTGGTATTGATAGTGATACACTGGGAATCATTTTTGGGTGGTAGTGTATTGGTGAGATGGGTTGGTTGCTACCTGATGAGAAGAACCGCTCATGTCAAAATGTGATTATGCTAAAATCAGGTAAATAGTGTACAGACTATGCAATTTCAAAAGGTTCAGAAGTGGAACCTGGTTTACAGATGGCGGTTATGTTCTCTAAGTTGGTTGAAAATTTAAAGTTAGTGGAAATTGTTGTATCTGAGAATGAAAGAAAATAATTAGTTACTCATTATGAAAGTATACCTACCATAAAATACCAGTGAACTTAAACGGAGACACATTACCTACCATTTAGAAGGCATTGAAATTGAGGAACATGTGACAAAGTAGTCTTGGAATGATTATATCAAATTATTCAAAATGCTTGCGGCTTTGATTTTGGGTTCATAGTGAAAGCTGTCTAATTCATTGACATTATTAAGGAAGTATGTGTTGAGGGAGATGTAGGTGTTACTGCCTGACTGCATAAAACCTTTCTTCAACCACATCTTGACTAGCTGTTGGTCACCCTTGTAAAATAAGAACTGTAATCAGGTTGAACAAGTGCAGAGAAGGTGTACTAAGCCTACAAATGGGCATAGAAATCTTCTTTATGAGGAAAGGATAATAATATTAGAATTCTATCTCCTATAATTTATATGGTGGTATCCCCCTTCCAGCTGGACCTCTTTTCAGTTCTTATACCATCCTGCCATAGGTAGACTCCTCTGTAGAGGCACCAGTCTGTGCCTCACTAGGTAGTCCTACACCATGACTTTCAACATACAGTAAAGTAAATAATGCACATCTCAGGGGCTGGCTTCATGGGAGATGTAGATCCACTTGCAAGGAATACAAGGTTATACTAGCTTTGATGGTCTACATCTGTCTGGTGTGAGAAGCCATAAATAACAGAAAAGAAGCAGGAAAATCCTGACTGTTCCCCTTAAATTATCAAAGCATTTGATGGAGTAAACTTTGCTAGTGAGAACAGCATAAAAAGTCTAGCAGTAAAAGGGAATAAATAATTTTATACAGTGGACTGCGGTGGTGGTGCTGCGGTAGCGTTGTTGCCTCATAGCAAGACGTTGTCCCGTTCGATTCTCAGCTAGAACATCTTCTGTGTGGAGACATACGTGAATGGGGCGTGCCTTCGTTGAAGGTTGTGCGTCAGGGCTGGTAACCCGGTACGTAAAAATCCACTACCAATCATTAGCGGAGCGGAGTTCCGCTGTGGCGACCCCTAACCGGGAAAAGCCGAATGGCACAAACAAATTATCTTAACTGGTCAAAATAGGGCAAGCCAGAATAAAAATGGAAGACAGTGTACTGATTTCCACAGTCAAAGCCAAATGATACCTAATTAGGCTGTAATGTATGAATAATATCTTGGCATCATGACATTAACTGGGATGTAAACAATAGAGAGGGCACAGTTTGTCATAGAGGCAGGTGTGATAAAGTAACAAAAAGAGGTATTGTATTCATCTGGATATGGTAAAATAACAGAAAAAACAAGTAAATGAGGAGGAGAGGAGACATCGAGTTACACTGGAAGAGAAAATGACATGTTATTCTGTGCAGGATTAAAATCCAAACTTGCCTATGAAGAGTAAATTATAAATAATATCCTTCAGATGATATAAATAGGGAAGATGTTGTCGACTTTAACACTCCTCATGGAATGTTGAGCGCCTTGATTGTGACCACATCTTAGATCTGGTATTTGGACTCCACAAGGATCAGGGTTCAGACACCCAGCACCTACTTGAGAAAGGCTCATCTTTGACTTGGTGCAGTATATTAGGGAATGGGATGGATCTTGTATCAGGGCATGGAAGGTTATTTGGGAAGAAACGATAATCAAACGTTATGGTTCTAAGCAGCACTTATCCAAGAAGTGGCTGTCTTTGACTTGGTCCTCTGAAATTGTGAGAGAGACCTCAGGTCTGGAAGTGTGCAGTTTTTTGGGAACAAATAATCAATAAATGGTGTGGTTCACAATCTGTTTGACTACATAGAAGAGGCAGACAACAGTGAGTGTCTTGGACTTCAGTAATGCAGGCTTTGACAAAATGAGGGAAAGTGTCATAAAATCTGTAGCAAACCAGCTTCATTATCCTGGAGGGCTGAAGCCGTCATTACACCCCATAGGTGACTTGAATTCTATTAGCAAGCACCTGCAGGGGTTGGCACTGGGGGCAAAGAGGAATGATGAGGCTTGCCAGCTCACATCTCTTCAGGGAGGATAAGTGAGGGTGATGGGTTGGTGAGGGTGTACTATTTTCTGTAGTCCCAGTTGAGATTGCAGAGGCCTAGTTAGGGTGGGTTGAAAGGGGCAGCCACCCTGGAGATCAAAGTGTCAAGGGATGTGATCACCAGATGCCTATTAGGAAGATAGTGCAGTACCATCATTGTAGGTATATAGCTGGTTACTAGGCTATAGGCTCAAGAGCCTTCTTATGCCTAGCCAAGCTTACCCCTAAATTTAGCAAAATATTGCTGACGTGTCAATATCCCAAATAATGTTAACTTTATGATACAGGTTTGCACACATGAAGCGTTCACAGTCTGTCCCTGTCCACTAGCAACATAGGTGCCAAACCAGCAGTAAATTTGTGATTTCCCATCCATTGGTTCAGGTTGCATTTAAATAGGGTTAAGGATGAGCTTTACTTCACATGAATGGGAAGCCTTTTCCAGAGGACAGATAATCTTTTAGACACATAGCTATCCCTCCAACATGTTCTGGTTATGTTGTAGATAAGGTTTAGGCCCTTAGAATGGGTATTTCTGATGATACTTCTTTTGCGGATGTGCAAAAATTCTGTTAGAGTGGGATCTGAGGATCCCTTGAAGGCTAGGTATAGATTGCTGAGCATCATTCTGTAGGAGACCGACTATAGGGATAGGGCATTGAGACTAGTCCACATATGACTCGTTTACTCACTGTATTCTTTTTGTGAGTCAACTCTGAGGTCTCTCAAGCTGTTGCAAGTGCCTTGCCAAAGGGAGTGTAGTACTCCATGACTGGTCTGGTGAGAGCCAAGTATAGAAGAAAAGTGACCTCTGTGGACCTGGATGTCATGCCCTTACTTATAATTTGTGCAAAGTAGAATGCTCTTTCTTCACCACAGTAGACTAGTGGTTGTCAATGGTCAGGTTACTGTCAACATGCGTTCATGGACCCCTGACCGTTGACTCTACTTTCAAGGGTGTATCATCAATGTGGTAATTCATTCAGAAATTAATGTCAGTACTGTGTTTGTAGTCAGGACAGAAGAACTTCAGCTCTCTCTGTATGGTATAGTACAGTTCTGGCATTCAGAAATTAATGAATTTGAGCATTTGCATTAGGGGCTGAAATGCTTCAGTGCTATGCGTTTGATATTTAGTTGTAGCAAACCATGTGCTGTTGTCTAGGGATGGTAGAAACTGCAGAGTCTCAGAATGTCTAGCTATGGTTCTTGGAAGACTAAGACTCCGAATAGAAGCTAGGCTATATGTGTGTAGGTAGGATTAGTTAGAGGTACTATTCTAGGGTCAGACACAAATGATCCCATAATGAACTTTACTGCATGCAATGGCCAATAAGGAGGAATACCAGCATGGTGGTGGCGGTGATGGTGTGGCTAGGGTGCCTTCTAGATGTAAGCCTTCTCTTTGTGAAATGGCTTCCTGGCCATCTCTCCTCCCACTGCAGATTGCTTTACCAATATTGTAGTGTATAGTAACCCCCAACTAACAGGGTTACAGCTGGGAAATAGGATTGTAAATGCAGACAAGGATGGGTAAGGGCTGATGGTGGATGCCATAATGGCACAAATGTTCAGTCCAGCTGACTAAAGTAATTGCAGTAAAAAAATATCTAGAAGGTGGGTATGAAGGTAATGAGGAAAACGCGGGGAAATGTAAATGCTGCTGAGATTTTCAAATGACAACACATCAAAGCTAACGGGAAACAATGC